>NC_054479.1:28116613-28349113 GCF_017639515.1 Carcharodon carcharias
CACAGGTCCCCCTTTATGCACATTGCTTGTTACTTTCTCAAAGGGCTCAAACACCATTTCTCTTTCTCCAAACCAAGTTGAATCTGCCTGATTGCATTGAGATTTTCGAAATGTCCTGCTATAACCTCCTTAATAATAGATTCCAGCATTTTCCCTACAACAGATGTTAAGCTAACTGGCCTGTAGTTTCCTGTTTTCTGCCTCCCTTCTATCATGAATAGAGGAGTTACATTTGCTGTTTTCCAGTGTGATGGGCCCTTCCAGATCTTAGAGAATTTTGGAAAATTAAAAACAATGCATCTACTATCTCAGCAGCTACTTTTAAGACCCTAGGTTGAAGTAAATCAGGACCTGGGGACTTGTCAACTTTTAGTTCTAATATTTGTTTCAGTACTCTTTCCCCAATGATTGTAATTGTTTTAAGTTCCTCCCTCCCTTTCACCACCTCATTTCTGCAATCCTATTTGTAAACTCTACAGTGAAGACGGATGCAAAATATCTGTTCAATTCATCTATCATTTCCTTATTTGCCATTATTAATTCCCCAGACTCAGTATGTAGAGGATTTACTTTACTTACTAGAAACTTATGCTGTTTTTATTTTTTTAGCTAGCTTTCTCTTGAATTCTAATTTCTCCCTCCTTACTTTTTTAGCCATTCTTTGCTTTTTTTAAATTTTCTGTCCAATCTTCTAACTTCTAATCTTGTGGAATTATATGCTTTTTTTCTTTCAATTTGATACTATTTTTTAACTTCCTTAGCTAGCCATAGATGGTGTATCCTTCCCCTAGAGTCTTCCTTTCTCCTAGCTCTCAGGGACTACTATTCATACATAAATAACATTTAGCTAGACCATGATTAGAAATACTTTACAACCTTCCTTAGACATCAGGGAGTAGCGTTTCCACTTGGGAAGTAATCAGTAAATTGCACCCAAAATGCATTGGAGATTTGATGGTTAGGTTGTAGTTCACATTTCCAACAAAAAAAATTATTTGCATAATCGTAAATCTAAAATATTCTATGAACCAGCACAATTGGACAGCATAATCAAACTTTTTTCTTGCATTTAAAAAGTATTCATTGATGTTCTTAAGTTTGTTAACCAGGTCCAATTTTAGTAATGCAGCTGAAAATGGGTTTATCACAAAAAAATAAAAATTTGAATAAGTATCCATTCCGCAACCTGTGATTAATTTGATTTTAACATCATGGGAAATTGCTTTTTAAAAAAAAACTAGACTGAGCCAATTACCACTTTCATTGGTGTTCTCTAGTCATGTCCTTAGTAAATTAAATATTTTCTATCTGGGGAAAAAAAAATCAAAGACATGCCTATTAGTGCCCCTAAGAAAATTAGGGCAATTTGAAGAGCCTTCACTAACCAGCAGAATCTCAATTTTGACCTGTGGCGTTATTGTAGATGGGGTCTGACCTGAGTGAATTGACTCTTAAGTAAGTGTAAAAAAAATTATGGAAAACACAACCAAAAGTGATTTGGAGTATAACTCGCGATGCTTTTTTAGTTGATTCAGCCAATTCTGTCCAGAATGCATTAATATTACTTGCGTAAACAAGTGGAAACTGTACACCCAAATTACTGAATGTCACACGGGATCAAATTGGCTCCAATCTTCTATTGTCATGCATGTTATCATGGAACTTCTCGACCTGGAAGAGACTCCAATTACCGTTCCCCTGATGGCAATAGTCTCTGATTAATCATCAAACAAGTTTGGGTTTGAGCATTTACAAGATAGGTTACGCAATTCATAAAATCTGAGGCAATAATGACCATTCCTCTGATTTTAATTTCAAGAGCCTTTTACAATAAATGTGAGTATCCGACTTGCCTTAGATCTAAGTGCCAATAGAAAAAGTAAATTTTTTATAGATAAAGATCTTCATTACTATTCATTTTTCTAATCAATTTTAGCGATTTGTTCATGCTCTTGTGTGTTTTTCTTTAAAATCTTTTGCAAATGCAGAGACCTGTTGTCTCCAGCTTCATTACTGAGTTGTCTGTACCCTGGAGACCATGGCAAGACGACTCCAAATCCTGCTAATCACTATCAGTTTGATAAAGTTGGGTAAGTGTTTTCTTTCATTACCTTTCAATATCGTAAACTATAGTATATCAATTAAACAGCTTGTCATGAACTCAATTTTTTTGGACCCTTTATGCGCTTTGTAAGTCAGCAATTGTGAAGATTGTAGCATTCGGGGCACAGGATTTTCCAATACTTGTTGCATTTGATCCTGCCTAGAAACAAGGGCGGGATCCTCTTGGAGTGTTTTGATAAGTCACCCAGGTCAGTTCAAGGGTCAGTCAATTTTAGTCAATGAGAGTCAGGAGCAAGAGAAGAAGCTCCATGCAGCTAAAGTGCTGCTGTTAGCTCTGAGGAGCTGAGTTGGCAGGCTCCAGGTGGTGAGAGCTCGGGAGAAGCCCTGGAGAGCTGAAAGGGCAGCAGAAGGTCAGTGACTCCATGCTGCGTTTGCCCAGTTGGGGCAAGGGTAACCCTTTGGAGCACTGATGTTCTGCTTGGTGTGGCATGGCTGAAGTGCTGGAGCTGTGTTGTTGAGTTGGTGCTGGAGTGCAGACTCAGGAATCCAGGGGAATGTAGTCTTGGGAGATGACATTGAAACCCTAGGAGGTGAGCAGTTGTTGAGGTAGTTCATGTCAGAGCAACATTGAGAGAATTCAGAGACTAGATCTTTAAAGGTGAAGACATGCCCTCTCTCATAAAAGAGACAGACTTTTAATGAGATTTTGTAATCACTCTGAACACTAATGTGTTCAGTGGGTTGCTGAGAAATCCATGGAATCTGTCTTGGTCGCGTCTGCCATTTATTGTGCAAGGTGGTGTGTTCCACAGTTTGCCTGTTAATTTACATGTACCTCATGTTGATTCTGAATGTTAGAGTATGTAAATGATTTTACTTTTCTGACTATGTATAGTAAAGTTTATTTTGTTTGTTCAAAAACTGTGGAATCTTGTGGCTTTATTCTCTGACTTCAAACTTTGTCTACTTTAAACAAATGTTACTGTTCTCTAATTTGAGGGTCTGGTCCAGGATCATCATAACCTCAATGTCACACAATGTCAATAATATTTATTGAAGTTGTTTTTTCTGTATTACTTCAATTGGTGACTGCATTTGTGATGCTGTGGCAAGATTCATTCGTTGTTTTTTTTCTAAGTGGATGAGCAAAAATAGGCTGAATGGCCTTTCCTCATCTGTCTTGTTTGTGAACTGTTCAGCTAGCAGAGGGAGACATTCATCCCACCAGTCTGCATGTGATTAAAGTTAGATTCCAGAGGTGAAAAGATAGTATGCCAAGCCTTTACTTCTAGTTCTCGAAACCTGCTTTTTTAGCAAGTAAATCTTACCTAAAGAACAGCAATTAGAGCCCAGACATGCTGATGATATAGCTGTATGTATTAATCTTAAAATATTTTCCCTAGAATCTTAACTTTCAGTGACTACATTGGAGAGTTGGGACATCCCTATGTTTGGGTTCAAAAGCTTGGAGGACTGCATTTTCCAAAAGATCAGCCACAGGTGAGTTTTTGCAGTTTAAAGAGTGCTCATTAAAATAGTGATGGCATCAAGTGAGCAACAATCCAAAATTTTACTTCTCATGGTGGAAGGTTTTTTCTTGGTGTGGATGGGAAGTGACTCTAAGCAGAAGGACCATGTTCTATCTAACGATAGAATTATTGTGAGAGATGTTTTTCCTCTAAGGATTCACTTAGAACTTAAGGTTGTTTACTGTTTCCTGTCTGCCATTGAGCAATTTTATGTTAAAGCAACTTTAGTCATAGCCGATAGGTTGTTGTACTAGCTCCATTAGATAATCAAACATTGGGCCACCATCTCTGCTATCAGTTACAGTGGATCTTGGCTTTTGACTTTTTATTTTACCATTTGGTAAGGGGCACCAAGTATAGTGAATTCAACAATACAGTGAGCAAAACGCACAACTGTTAAATGAGGGAGGGCTGCGATCACAATCTATTTGTCAACATATATGCAAGTAGGTTTTCTGAGGAGGACTTTTGTGATTGAAACATTGTAACCAAAGGTAACCACACTAATGAATTATTTTGTCTATGGCAAAATGTCATTTTCTTATCCAGCAAATTATTTTGTTGTCGTAAGCCATTCATATATAGTGCCTTTCTTTCTTCGCCCTGGGAGGTCAGAAATGTATTAGGGATAAAGGAAATGTACCCTGACTGGAGAGATATGTCAGGTGGTGTTCCCCATGGATCTGAACTAAGGCCTCAGCTTTTCACCATATATATCAATGATGTACATGCAGGGATAGATAGTTTTATATCCAGGTTTGCAGTTCACAGCAAGTTGTGCAGATGGGAGCAGGAAGTTGGAAAGGTACATGGACAGACTAGGTAAGTGCAAAACTACAGCAGTTAAAGTTAAATGTGAGGTTTAAGTTTGAGAAAGACACATCATAATATTTTCTTAGCTGGGTGAGACCAGGAACTATGGAAGAGCAAAAGGATTTTGATGCCTACATACACAAAACATTAAAAGCTAACCAGAAGTGCAAGTACAAAAAGTAATCAAAAGGGTCATGGAATAGTGGCATTTATCTCAAGGAATGGGACTATAAAGGGGAGGAAGTTGTATATCGTCTTTGTTGGAGATTCCAGCTGCATTCCGTTTTGGACATCGCACCTTAAGAAGCCTATATTGTCTGCACTTGGTTACAAATTGGATTCACCAGAATGATAATGGGGCTGAAAAGTTTAAGTTATGAAGACAGACTGCATAAACCAGACTGGCGTTTCTTTGCATTTAGATGGTCAAGAGGTGATCTAATTGAGGTGTTGATGAAGAGATTTGTTAGGGTAGATACAGAGAAACCATCCTCTTTTGATGAGGAATCCGGAAGAAAGGGACACGATTTTAATATCAGAACTAGGCCATACAGGAATGAAATCACGACACACTTTGTCAGACAAGGGTAGTGGAAATCCAGAACATTGTTCTCCAAAAGGCTGTAAGATACTGTATTGACTGAGATTTTCAATACTGAGATTGAAAGATTTTTGATATGAAAGACTATCCAACAATGACAGGTTAATAGAGTTGAGGTACAGCCATGATCTGATTAAATGGTGTATAGGCTTGACAGGCTGATGACCTACTCCTCCTATATTTGACACTGGGCAGGGTAGTGTTTGTTGCCCGTCCTTAATGTTTTGAGAGCATTAGCCAGGACTATTCATGTATAAGCTAGACCAGATAGGGATAGCAGTCTTCACTGAAAGACAGTGAATACTTATGTTTTCTGGAAATCTGGTAGTTTACTGTGTAAATGTACAACTTTAAATTTAGAAGATAAGCCATCGTAAATTTGGAGGATGTTGGAAATTATTCTGCAAAATTATTTTTGGAAGGAATTCCAGGATTGTTCTGCATTGAGTCTTTGTATTTTTTTTATTTCTGCCCTTCCGACAGAAATTTGTGATGGCTGACAATTCTTTGAGTGCCAGTCACATGGAAAATACAATAAAACTGCTGCGTGTGAGGTTGCAGTCCCGACTGGCTCTGCAGAAGCAATTTGCTTCACTTGGTGAGTATCAATATACAGTTTCCTTTTCTAATCTCCTAGGAATCAAGAATTCAAATGAGGGCTTTATGCTAATCGGGATAGTGTGGCACCACAACAGAAGCTGGGGAAAGTATTGATTGTGTCGTTTTCTACCTTGTCATTTTTGTGCTGGTAGTAATTTCTGTTTTTTTCCTTGGTTTTCTGATTGCACATATGCTGCATTTTGAGACGGTGTCCTGCTCCCAGACTTCTGTGGCATTGCCATTCTGGGGCAACCTGCAAGAGACATGTGAATTGCAGGACATTCTTCTCTCCCTTATTTCTTTGTTGGTTGTTTTTGAGTTGCATTAGTCTGTTGCTCCTGTTCAGCACTTCACAGTAAAGTGGAATCTCACCAATGTACAATGCTTGTTCTTGTTATGGCAAACATGAATATGAAAGCACAGATGGACTATAAGTCAAAAATGAATGCTTTGAAAATTACCGTATTAACCAGACCTTTTCTTAACCGGAATCTTGTGTTCAGATTTGATTTCCTATTAACTGCCTTCTCTGGATTACATCTGAGTTTTCTGGGTAGTAACTGTATTTTTAATTTGCTGATAAATTGGAAGTCTAATGAACCAGTCTGGGTAGATGTGTGTTATGTTACATTTACACATCACCTGTCCACTGAGAACTTTTGCCTTGAACTGTTTTGATGAAAATACTAATTGCAGAATAGCAAAAAGCAGCAGAGCTGCATTTATTACAGTTCCAAATTGACTGGTTCATTGCTGCAAAGGTGCTGTAAAAGGTTTAAAAATCTTCCCTTGTACTTCAATTTGTGTATTTTGAATGTTAAACAATATTAATACTTCTCATATTTAGTCATCTTTCCTAATGGAATCCAAATATCCAAAAGTCATCTATGTTGATGCTTATTGAGAATTTTAAGAAAAGCTAAAAAAAACTTTGTTAATATGGTTCAGTGCTTTCCTGGTTTTATTTTATTTCATTGATAAGTGTGTTGTAATCCAGAGGCAACATTTTCCTATATTGGATCTTCAGCTGCTGATGAGTTATGATTGTTCTTTTACAGAACACAGTATTGTGCCAATATCCACTGAATGTCAACATCTTTTCCCAGTGAAGATCATATCTAGATTGATCAAATGGTGTGCCATTTCATTTGAAGACTATGTGGTATGTGTGCGTTTTTTAACCTACATTATTTCCGCCACCACCTCATCTTGATATTCTTAATTTTCTTTTCGTTGCTGCCCTCAATGATGTAGTTGTGAGGGTGAGTGTTATTGGCTCTGATCTGAATCACCACAGAGTGCATATGAGTTCCTAGGTCTTCAGTTGCAATATTCATACTTCAGTTTGAGCTGTCACATTGACTCGCATGTTTTTTGTGACAGCTGACAATTGAGTACCTCCAAACAGTTGCCCTAAGGGTGGCATAAGCAGAGATCTAAGAACAAAACTCCTATTCTTCATCTTCAGTGTTGTTAATATAGAATTTAAAGGCGAAGGAAAGCAACATCCTGATACAATGGATACAAAAGCCTGGTTTATACTGTAATTTTCAAAGTATTAATTTTTAACTTATAGTCCATCTGTGTTTTCGCATTCATGTTGTTCTACATAATTAGTATACAGGGCCAAGACTTACATTGTGAAACAGCCAGAAGTCCCAAAAAATGATCTAAGGACCAAATCAATTTGACACGAAGCATACAGTGAACTATTCTGTTGCTCAACGAGATATATGTTCATCTTGGTCTATGCCTTTTTTTAAAAAGAAAACACTCGTGCCGATCTAAATTAACGGCTGATTGTGTAGGTAAGGACATTAGAGGCCTTGGAACTAAGATGGAGTAAAGATACAAATCAACCTTGATGTAATTGAATGGTGGAACATACTCGTTATTGGGGGAAGATTGGATTGGAGAAAGAGTCAGAAAAGAATACCAAGAAAGAGAGAAACGGGAAAAGAGACAATCAGAAAGGACAGGCAGAAAAAGAAAAAACGCTCGCTTAAAAACAATAGCCATTATTAAATCCAATATGGAATGCAGGAGGGACTTCTTTACTCTTTTTTTAAAATTTATTCTTGGGATATTGATAATGCCGGCAAGGCCAGCATTTGTGCCCATCCCTAATTACCCTTGCAAAAGTGGTGGTGAGCCGCCTTCCTGAATCACTGCAGCCAAGTGGTGTAGGTACACCTGCAGTGCTATTAGGTTGGGAGGGCCAGGACTTTGACCCAGCAGAAAGTGAAGATACAAGGATGTATTTCCAAGTCTGGATGGTGTGTGACCTAAGGGGGATCTTGGAGGTGTTCCCATGTGCTTGGCTCCTTTGTTGTTCTAGACAGTGAAGGTCACGTGTTTGGAAGATACTGTCGAAGAAATCTTGGTGTGTTGCTGCAGTTCATTTTGTAGACGGTACACACTGCTGCCAAGGTACACCAGTGCTGGAGGGAGTGAACATTTAAGATAATGGATGGGGTGCTAATCCAGCTGCTCGGCTGCTTTTGGCCTGGATGATGTCAGGCTTCTTGACTATTAGTGGTGTTGCATTCGTCCAGGCAAATGGAGAGTATTCCATCACACTCCTGACTTTTGATTTGCAGATGGTGGAAAGTCAAGAGGTGAGTCACTCGCTGCACAAGAGCTAGCCTCCGACCTGCTCTTGTAGCCATAGTATTTAGTAGCTGGACCAATTAGGTTTCTGGTCAGTGTTGACTCCCAGGACGTTGGAGGTGGCGGATTCAGCAACGGTAATGCTGTTGAGGTGGGGAGGTGGTTACACTTTTGTTGGAGTTGCCAATTTCTTGCCATTTGTATGACATGAATGTTCCTTGTTACTTATTAACCCAAGTTTGGATGTTGTCCAGAGCTTGCTGCACTCAGGCACAGCTTGCTTCGTTATCTGAGGAGGTGTGAATAGAAATTAATACTGTCCAATCATCAGCAAACATCCCCACTTTTGACCTTACGATGGAGGGAAAGTAATTGAGGAAGCAGCTGAAGATGGTTGGGCCTAGGACACTATCCTAGTGAACTCCTGAAGCAATATCCTGGGGCTGATATGATTGGTCTCTTAACAACCATAGCCATCCTCCTTTGTGTTAGATATGACTTCAGCCAGTAAAGAGTTTTCCCCCAATTGACTCCAATTTTAGGGTTCCTTGATGCCACAACAGTCGAATACTGCCTTGATTTCAGAACCTCGGATGAGATGAAGTAAGGTGAGGGGAGGCTCAAATGGAGTATAAACATCAGCTGAGACCAACTGGTCAATCCTGTGCTGTAATCTCTACATAATTCTTTTATTACTCTTTAATTTAAGAAGTCAGGTTGTTATGTAAGTATTGCATATAGGATCTGTTCTTTTGAGGTTAGAAGCTGAAGAATTAAACTCTTGATTTCCTGCTTAGGCTCTGGCTTTTACCAAGCATGTCATAGAAGCAGACATGGCTCAAGAAACTGATCTCTTCTTTTCAGCTTTGATCGAACGAGGAACAGGTAGGAGCCAAGTTCCTTGAAAAATGCCTGCAACTGCTGATATGAACCTTTATTCTAACAACAATCTTTTAACCTTTTCATCAAATACATAATGAGCATTTTTGCAGTAAAGTTTTATATATTTTATGATCCCCATGGAGATCAACAAACCAAAGGAACCGAATTTACCAAATGACCCCAACAAGAACCAATGGACAAGGTTTCACTTTTTATAATTTTTACTTTTAACAATCAAATAAAATCAACAAAAATTAAACATGAATTAACAAGCAAATTGCAGTCAATACAAACTATAAATTACAATTAAATAGCTGATACAACAAAGATAGATCTCACGGATTTACCAGGCAGTCCACTTAGCATATATGGCACTATTTTCAGCTACAAGGCCTTCAGAGCTCTGAACGTCCTTGGATAGAATTCCAGCTCCTTTTCTTCAAGGTTTTAGCCACTGATTCTCATCCAACAGAATTGGGGATGGGTTCACTGATGATTACACAATGTTCAGCATCATTCGCAACTCCTCAGATACTGAAGCAGTCCATGTCCAAATGCAGCAAGACTTGGGCAATATCCAGACTTGGGCCGAAAAGTGGCAAGTAACATCCGCGCCACAGAAGTGCCAGGCAATGACCGTCTCCAACAAGAGAGAACCCAACCATCGCCCCTTGACATTCAATGGCATTACCAGCTGATTCCCCCACTATCAACATCCTGGGGGGTCAACATTGACCAGAAACTGAATTGAACTAGCCATATAAATACTGCAGCTACAAGAGCAGATCAGAGGCTAGGAATTGTGCAACTAGTAACTCACCTCCTGACTCCCCAAAGCCTGTCCGCCACCTACAAGGCACAAGCCAGAAGTGTGATGGAATACTCCCCACTTGCCTGGATGAGTGCAGCTCCCACAACACTCAAAAAGCTTTTTTTTATTTGTCCATGGTATGTGGGCGTCACTGGCTAGGCCAGCATTTATTGCCCATCCCCAATTGCCGTTGCTCAGAAGGCATTTTAAGAGTCAACCACATTGCTCTGGGTTTGGAGTCACATGTAGGCCAGACCAGGTAAGGATGGCAGATATGCTTCCCTAAAGGACATGAGTGAACTCTGGGTTTTTACAACAATTGACAGTGGTTTCATGGTCATCATTAGACTTTTAATTCCAGATTTTTTATTGAATTCAAATTCCACCATCTGCACAGTAGCAGCAGTGCGTACCATCGACAAGATACACTGTAGGGATTCACCAAGGCTCCTTCAACTGTACCTTCCAAACCCACGACCACTACTATCTAGAAGGACAAGGGCAGCAGATAGATGGGAACACCACCACCTGCAAGTTCCCATCCAAGTCATTCACCATCCTGACTTGGAAATATATTGCCATTCCTTCACTGTCGCTGGGTCAAATTCCTGGAACTCCCTTCCTAACAGCACTGTGGGTGTACCTGCACCACACATACTGCAGCAGTTCAAGAAGGCAGCTCACCACCACCTTCTCAAGGGCAACTAGGGATGGGCAATAAATGTTGGCCCAGCCAACGAAGCCAGCACCTGGATCCAGCCTTCATTTATTTCAGCCTCCCTGCCTGCATCACAGTGATCTGAGCTTGGATGATTCTGTGCCTTTTACCTGGTTTTAGTCAGCCCCAGTTTCTCCATAAACCGAAGCTTCTATTTCGGTTTCGGTGTCCCTAGAAACCTGAAGGTTCAGTGTCCTTTTCAGTTAAGGTCTGATCCAAAAAATGCAAGCTTTGAAACCACAGATTCTGTCACAAAATGAAGAAGTTACAATTAGAGTAATCTGATATAATTTGACAATTTTGCAGTAACACCGTTTTGGAATTCCAAAATAATCCGTTTATGGAGGATGTCCTAGTGATCATGTCACTTTGCAATTACCTCACAATAGCTTCAGTTATCAAGGAAACTTCAGACCAACATTGAACTTTACCACCACTAATTTAATTTAACACAAGCAAATATACCCTCTTTTGGGACAAAAATAAATCAGAGAGGTTTAAGTTTAAGAGTCTCAGGTCTAACAGGAGGTGGTAATCCAGAGAACTGGGCTAATGCTCTGGGGGAAAAAGTTCAAATCCCACCATTGCCGCTGGTGGAATTTAAATTCAATTAATTGAATCTGCTTTCTTAAATTTCTTAAATTAAATTCCGCTTTCTTTACATCCTAATGGAACCAATGACTCTTCCTTACCCCAAATAATTTATAATGTAATCTGTTTCACTTTTGCCCTATAAACAGGATTTTATTGAGTAAACCATTAGAAAATTATTTCTTAAGAACTGATTCCTATGAAAAGTAATTGAGGCAATCTGGATATTTATTGTGCGAATTGAAATATATTGCCAAATGCTTGTACTTCCTTTCATTATTTAACTGTAATTGAATATCCTGCTTTAGCCTGTGTTAGATATCTAACAATTCTCATTGCTGCAAATTGCATACGTATTAATGCTTGGATTACTTACCTTTATTAAGATCATAAGATCAATGTCTATTGAGAAGATGCATGGCCCAATACAGGAACCACTGTTTAAAATATTGAGGGAGAAATGGTTCTATTAAGAACGCTAAATTGTAACAGATCATAAATGCAACACTAGCACTAAAGTGCAAGAGTAACAGATTGCAAATTGCAACGGAGAGTGAACTTGCCTTTGATTAAACATCTTCTGTGTTTACTTAATTTAAATATTTATTCTTTACACTTAGCTAAACTCCATGTGGCGATAGTGTTGAATCCTGGTTATTCTACCATCCCCCCTATCTTCAGCATCTGTTTAAATTGGAAGGGAGAGAAATCAAGTCGTAATGATGATAATCTTAAGGTAAAGTGTCAAACTGCTAACTGTTATTTTGCAATGTAGCAGATTGTCAAAATCTTAATAGCTTCACAATGTGGAGTTCCTCTGACTCCTGAATACTGTACCATACAAAAATCTGAATGTGTATTTTCTTCACTTTTGCTCTCTTTTTCCCCCCAATGTCTCTGAAGTTAGTTGACTTCCTGTTCTGTTGCTGCTATGCACTTAGCTAATTGTTTTATGTTTATGGAATGTATATAGTCCAAGTTGGCACCATTCTACAAAGTCATTGTACATTTTGAAAACTGTATCATTCAGTAGTCAGGGACAATTTGAATTAGTGGCACATAGAGCTGGAAAATATTATGACATATTATCAGAGTAATATCTATAATTAAAAGTCTTGAGCCTACCTCACCTCTATTATGACGTGTCTCTAAAGTGTTTCATAGGGCAAGCAAATCGTGATTTGCTCACGTAACTACTGTTTTAAGTTTACTGAGTATCTCAAGTTTAGACCATTAGGTAATTGAGCTAAGCGAAAGCACATATGTTTAGCAGGCAGGAAACCAAGAATGTCAGTCATCACCGAGAGCCATTAGGCAATCAAATTTCTTGATTCTTTAAGCTACTGTTTACAAACCAGCGAATACTAAAAAAACTGCCAGTCAAACCTCTCGAAATATTTTGTTCTAATGTTTATTGACAACCATATTACTTTTCAAGCCACTGAATCATATAAAATTTATATCACAAATAACTCTTCAAGAAATCACTGACCTGAATCAAGAAGATGACTATTTTACATAACAATCTCTGTAGCTACTTTTCTCTGCATAGAGATCTGCTCTTTCTCTGACACTGGGGTTCTATTAAGTTCCCAGTGCCAGCAGCATTTAGCTGAACTTTCTTCCTGATACTTTCTGGACCCCAAGGATGCACCCCCTTCGCTGGCAACCTGCGAAATGTAACTTATGTGGTTGGGAGATGAGCAACTCAAACTTATTTTTGAACTTAAGTCACAAGGGAGAAAAGATAACCCTTCACCTCTTTTCTCTGCTGTCAGCTAACTCTTTAAAGTCCTGCCCCCTGCACCCTTGCCTCTATCACCAACTGCAAGGAACTTATGCACCTGCCTCCCTCTTGCCTAGCCCAGATCTCTTGCTCTATCCAAGTTCATCTTGATCATGATCCTCCACCTTGCTTTCTTGTGCTGATCACCACAACACTGCAGATCACCCTACTGCCTCCTGATACCCATGATGGTTGATGTTATAAATAGACCTCTTCCCTCACCTCGCTTTCAAAACCAAGCTCATTATCTCCCCCTCAAAAAATAAATAAATAAAATCCATTCTCGCCCCCTAAATTTTGATTCATTCCAAACTCTACTACTCATATCTATCCCACATCAGGCCCCACTCAACCATCACCCCTATGCTCCACAAACTCAATTGGCTTCCAGTCCACCAACACCTCAGTTTTAAAACTCACATCCTTATGCTCAAATCTGTCCATGGCTTCTCTTCTCCATATCTCTCTAACGTACTCCAGCCCTACAAACTCCTTAAAACTCTCCAGTCCATGGCTCCAACCATCTATACACTGCCTGCGCCACCCACCCAATCCAATTTAACATTGTCAGCCACGACTTCAGCCAATAGTTCCCACATTGCCTTTCCACTTCTCTTTCCTCCTTTGTTCCTCCTTAAATATACCTTTTTGACCAAGCTTTTGGTCAGCTCTCCCATATCTTCAGCTTAGTGTCCATTTTTTGTCTGATTAATTCAATGTGAAGTGTCTGGAGACATTTTTCCTATGTAAAAGGTGCTATATAAATGAAAGTTGTTGTTGAAACATGCAGAAAAAGAACAGAGAAAATGTGTAAGAGACACTTAGAATGTCTCAAAGCAAAACATGGAGAGAGAAGGACCAAGCATGAATGAAGTAAATAAAATCATAAAGCAACATATCCTTCCATTTGCCGTGAGTAGCCCACAGGAAAACTGATAATTTGTTCTATTTATCCTTCTTGCTGTTATCAAAGCAAAATACTTTCTGTCCAAAGATACAAATGTTTGAAACCTCAATAAATATTGGCAAAAATCATATGAACAAGAAGCAGGAGTAGGCCATTCGGCCCCTGTCATTTAATCAGATCATGGATGATAGTGACCTCAAATCTGCATCCCATCTACCCATGATAACCTATCACCCCCTTGCTTACCAAGAATCAATCCGCCTCAGTCTTAAAAATATTCAAAGATTCTGCTTCCACCATCTTTTCAGGAAGAGAGTTCCAAAGACTCACGATTCTCTGAGAGAAAATAATTTCACCTCATCTCTGTTTTAAATGAGCAACCCCTTATTTTTAAACAGTGACTCCTGGTTCTAGTTTATTCAACAAGAGGAAACATCTTCTCCACATCCACCCTGTCAAGTCCCCTCAGAATCTGATGTTTCAATCAAGTCACCTCTTACTCTTCTAAACTCCAGCAAATATAAGCCTAGCCTGTCCAACCTTTCCTCATAAGACAACCTGTCCGTCCCAGGTATTAGTCTGGTAAACCTTCTCTGAACTGCTTCCAACGCATTAACATCCTTCTTTAAATAAGGTGACCAATACTGTATACAGTACTCCAGATGTGATCTCGCTAGTGCTTGTATAACTGAAGCATAACCTCCCTACTTCTGTATTCCGTTCCCCTCACAATAAATGATAATATTCTATTAGCTTTCCTAATTACTTGCTGTACCTGCATACTAGTTTTTTGCGATTCATGCACTAGGACACCCGGATCACTCTGCATCTCAGAGCTCTGCAATCTCTCACCATTTAGATAATATGCCTCTCTTTTATTCTTCCTGCCAAAATGGAAAAATTGCACATTTTCTCACATTATACTCCATTGCCATTTAGTTGCCCACTCACTTAACCTATCTATATCTTTTTGTAGCCCCCTTATGTCTTCTTCACAAATTACTTTCCTATCTATCTTTGTATCATCCACAAATTTGGCAACTATCCTTTCACCCAAGTCATTTATATAAATTGTAAACAGTTGAGGTCCTAGCACTGATCCCTGTGGCACACCATTTGTTACATCTTGCCAACCTGAAAAAGTCCCATTTATGCCTACTCTGTTTCCTGTTTGCTAGCTAATCTTCTGCCATGTCAATATGTTACCCCCTATACCATGAGCTCTAATTTTCTGCAGTAATGAAGAAACATAAAACTACGCAGTTAAATTTTGATACAGAACTGTTACTGCAGCTTTGAGTGGATTCTGCAGACAGGACGGTTTCCTGAAACTAAAATTCAGTATCGTCTCTAAAATTTGCAGTAACTGCACATTGCTGAAACTGCTCTGCTGTTGTCGAATAACTAGAGCAAAAAAAAATCATCATTGTGTTTCTGTGGGATAGGGGGAGGGGGAAGGATTTCTCTACATTTAAGGTATGCCTTTTTTTAGTGAGCCATTAATGCAGTGCAAGAAGCATTGCTGGCAGCAGATGTAGTAAACAGGGTATCTGGGTGATTATGAGGCCAGCCAGTCACAGTAGTAAGAACAGAAAGAGATGCAAACACATGGTATTTCTGTCAGTACCTGAAGGGAAAAAAATACCCTGGGTGTAGATTTTCATCAGAGCTAGCTACTGCCTCTTGTAACGTAATCACACCAAAGAAGGTTTACTGAATGCGATGAATTAAAGCAGGCCTTTCCAAGGCCTGGCCTGCAAGCTGGATGTGGCCCCTTGGGTCTTTTCATCCAGTCCGCAATGTCATTGGAGTCAACCGTCAAAACTTCCCAGGCAGAATTTTGAAAAATGCTCAGAGGCTGCTCATCCAATCACAGGCTGGTTCCACCCTACATAGACTAACCAGTGGCTGCCTATCAGCAGTGATAGGGTGGAACCAGCAGTGATCGGACGAGCTTCATATCACCAGTTGTTAGGTAAGTTTTTAATACCTCTCTTTCTGGCTCGGAAGCTCAGAGCCACAGATAAGTTTAGCAGGGAGCGGGTGCTCGGTGTGGGGGGTGCTCAGAGCTTTGGCAGCTGAGTGATGTGGTTGGGGGGAGGGTGACTGGAGCCAGCGGCCTAGGTGGCCCCGGCCTTGACTTCCAGAGCCTCAGAACTTGAGGCCTCAGGAGGCCTCAATTTCAATTTTGACCGTCGGGCAGGTGGAGGTTGCTCAGTGGTGGCCCCAATCTCAGCCCCTATATCCGGAGCCCCAGACCTAGTGAGATTTCCGGCGGCCTCAGTTTGTATTTTCACTGGCATTTGGGGTGGGGGGGGGTGGGGTCACACAGTGATGGCGGCCCTGACCTCAGCCTTGTGCACCAGACCTCGTGAGGCCTCAAATTCAATTATGACCAAGAAATCAGTGGCTCATGGGGTGGGGGTGGGCGTTCTGGGCTGGGGACTGGTTGGATGCTCAGAGCTGGCGGGCTGGGGAGGTTCTCGATGTTGGCAGACTGGGGGAGGTGGGTACTGAGGGCTGGTGGGCTCGGGGGCAAGTGGGTGCCCAGAGCTTGGGGGATGGGGGGGACCTTGGCTTTGATCTTGACAGCCCCACACCTCGGACGGCCTCAATTTTAATTCTCACTAGGCGGCAGGGATTGCTCAGAAATGCGGCCCCAGACCTCGGGCAGCCTCAATTTTAGTTTTCACTGGCGGGGGCGGGTGGTGCTTAGTGATGGCAACCCTGGACTTCGGGAGACCTCAGGCGGCCTCCATTTTATTGGAGAAGTGCGGAGAAGGTAAGGCGGTAAGTTACTCTTCTCACCTGCAGCTTGCTTATAGTGAA
Organism: Carcharodon carcharias; assembly: GCF_017639515.1. Classification (NCBI taxonomy): domain Eukaryota; kingdom Metazoa; phylum Chordata; class Chondrichthyes; order Lamniformes; family Lamnidae; genus Carcharodon; species Carcharodon carcharias. The sequence goes on from NC_054479.1 coordinate 28,133,355, forward strand.
TGCAGATTTGTGCTGTTTGAAGTAACAGCAAGATAAATTTCCATTCCTCTAAGCCTGTTTCCTTTTCTTCCCAAAACTTGTGCTTCGGCCACCCGAGCGAGAGAAAATCCGAAATGTGGCCCTCCAAGCAAAAAGTTTGGACAAGCCTGAATTAAAGCAACTGTGGCTGCCCGGTATAAAATGTTTATATGTGTATTCGTGGTCACTGTCTAAAACTTGTGGAGGGTGATCCTGATTGTGTATAATTTGACCATTTGTGTGTATTATTTCTTTCAGGCAATAGAAAGTGAAGTTAATGTATGTTTCAAGGAATTGCTAGGTCCCAAACCAGGGCATCAGTTGCTGACAAATCAGATCCAACGTTTATGCATGTGTCTGGATGTGTATCTGGAAACAGAAACTCATGATAACAGTGTGGAAGGACCTAAGGAATTCCCACAGGAGAAGATGTGCCTACGCCTTGTTAGGTGATTTTTTTTAAAGTATCTTATGTAAAAGAATATTCTCTGACAGATATCTGTCTAGCACAGCAGTTTCAGACATCATTTGAAAAAAAATCTGCACTAAATATCTCTGCTCCTGTTATGAAGGCATTGACTCTCACTTAAAGAACAATATCACACGTGCTTATTAGTCCCTGTTACCACACCCAAGTGGCTAATGTGTGTGAGCTCAAATCATGACTATTGGCAGCATATTTAGAAACTAGTTCCACACAGCTGAGTTTCTTCTTGTCCTCACCTGCGCCTACATGTGAATACATCCAGCATGGTCACTGGATGATAGCCAGGAACAGAAAACTTAACTGATTTTTGTCCCCTTAACCCAGAATTGCTGAAGGCAGTTTTAGCCTCTGACTGTTCAGTGAGCGGAGATTAACACTCAGCAGAGACTCTGGATTCAATCTGGACGCTACCTATTTTGTATGGTTTATCAAATCACTTGTGTAAATCCACTAAATATTGATTAATTGCAATGCAAAAATAAGTTAATATTGTAGTAGTGTGCAAAATAAATTTTAAGTAATCATAGATCAGAATTTTTAATTATTTGTTACATTTAGTGTAGAATACTGTGTATGTTTCACAGCATATTTATTTTAGTCATGTCATTGCTTGTGCTAATTAATGTGCTGCAATGTAGTTTTGCAAAATTTTCAGTATCAAACCTGAGCTTTCAGGAAAACTGTTTACTTATCGGATAAATGCTTAGTATATGGTACTAAACAGTTGATACTTTTTATTCATTCACGGGATTTATTGTCCATTACTAATTGCCCTTGCGAAGGTATGGGTAACCGCCTTCTTGAATACAACTTGCTAGAGCACTTCAGAGGGCAATTAGGAATCAACCACATTACTGTGCATCTAGAGTCACATAGAGGCCACACTGGATAAGAACAATAGATTTCTTTCCCTAAACGAGATCAGTGAGCCAAATGGGACTTTACGACGTTCTGGTGGTTTTGTGCTCACCATTACAAATATTAGCTTTTTAATTCTAGATTTAATTTTAATTAATTGAATTAAAATTCTTTGACTGGTGTGGTGGGATTTGAACTCGTCTCTGGATCACTAGTCCAGTGATGTAACTACTACGTTACATCAAGACTAGGGTGGAATTTTACAGCCCCTCCCGCCAGTGGGATTTCCCAGTCCTGCCAAAGTCAATGGACCTTTCTACGGCTCACCGCATTTTGTGGCCATGTTTTCTGGCCCCTCCCCAACCCCCACGGGGCCATAAAATTCCGCCCTAGATTCAACTCCCAATCAGGTTTTGTTAATCTCAACTGCAGAAGCATTTAGGACTCAGTTAGCCTCAGGCACCTGAGTTCAGAAGAGAAACATATGGGATGTTTCTATTCCTCAGCAGTAATCACTAACATCGCCTGCAAAGTACATGGGAACTATGATGTTCTCCACAATTGAATAATCTGCTGACACGTGTTCTAAGATCACATAAGAAAGAATGTGGCCATTTGAATGAGGTAGCAGATGACTACAGGCCATGAATCTTCAGAAAAAATAGGGGAAGATTGAAGAGGTGAGATGGGGCAGGGGGCAGTTGCAAGAAAAGCTTTTAGAAATACCAAAAACATTTAATCATTAGTGAAAGAGGGGAAAGCAATGGAATGTGGAAGTGTTGAATTACATTTAATTATCCATTTTACTTCAAACTGAATCTCGTTTTGATGTTCCAAGCACTCTGAAACCCTCATGTTTTGACTCCTTCCTCCTTTAGAGGTCCTAATCGAATCAAGCCTTTCAAATACAATCATCCACAGGGATTCTTCACACATCGATGAAGCAGCAGTACTTAAATGGAGCTTCTGCATGCGGCAGTCTGGTGCACCTGTTAATTGTCTGATGGATCTTTCACAGCGATTTGAGTTAGAATTTAGGTATGGAAGAAAAGAAACTGCAAGCATCAGTATTACAGTTCAGATTTGTATATTGGTGAATAAAAGTAATGGAGGGAGTACCATATTTTGTTGCAGAATCTGTTTTTTGTCTCCCAGGATTGAATATGTTTGCAACTTAATTTTGGTATGTTATTTTTGAGAATACATTGGCATTTGTTGTACAATATCTTTCAGTTGGCATTGAAACTGAATTCAAGTCAACATGTTTGAGTCTAAATTACAAATGTCAGTTTTGAATCAATATTTTTAATGTTGACTTTCATCATTGAAGAGTAAAGATCTGTACAGCATTGAATTTCATATTTGTCATGACTAGCAAAGCAATTAGCATTTTGTCTTAACTTAGAACTGAAGATTTTTAGTAAAATAATTATATTCCCACAACTATTGAGTGCAGTGAAAATTATTTTAACAGTGTACTTCAACTTAAAGCATTCTCATTTGTTTCAAAATGATAGTTAAAGTCTGAAGTGAGTTAAAGCTCGTATGCTATGTGCATTGTAGAACTACAATTTTATGGACTAAAATCTCACAACCATGGATTTATAATCTTCATTTGAAACCTGGAAACCACTTTATTTAAGAAAAGACAAAAAAATGTCTTTCGGAATCATTGTCATAGTTTCATGTCTAATGTGGATATAGGTTAATTTTTAGTTATTCAGATTGACCTTTCCCACTTGGCATTTTGTAGGTCAAATCTAATAAAACTTGAGGTTTGGATAGAGACATCAAATATTTCTAACCTTTCTTCAGCACCTGGTCAGATTTACAGCTCCCCCATCAGAAGTGAACACAGTAATGAAAGTACAAATAAGAAAGCCTGAAGCAAAAACAAGAAATACTGGAAATACACAATAGGCCATTGGGCATCTGAGGAGAAAAGACAAGTTAATTTATAAGGCGATGCAGCAGCAAGGTCCAAACAGCAAATGATCAAATAATCTGCTTGCGTGATGATGCTAAATATTGACTGGCACACTGAGAACACACTGGTCTTCAAATCAAGTCATTTTATGTTCACCTGAGAGCACAGATGGCACTTGGTAAATCTTTCACATAAAAAACATAGTCATCCTCACGGAATCCTATCTTACAGATAATGTCCCAGACACCATCATCACCATCCCCTGGATATATCATGTCCCAGCAGAGGTGGCAGCACAGTAGTATACAGTCGGGAGGGAGTTGCCCTGGGAGTCCTCAATATCGACTCTGGACCCCATGAAGTCTCATGGCATCAGGTCAAACATGGGCAAGGAAACCTCCTGTTTGGGGAGGCAATGGTGTAGTGGTATTGTTGCTGGACTAGTAATCCATAGACCTGGGGTATGCTCTGGGGACCCAGGTTTGAATCCTGCCATGGCAGATGGTGGAATTTGAATTCAATTTTAAAAATCAAATTAAAAGTCTGATGACCATGAAACTATTGTCGATTGGTGTAAAAACCCACCTGGTTCACGAATGTGTCTTAGGGAAGAAAAACTGCTGTCTCCAGACCCACAGCAATGTGGCTGACTCTTAAAAATGCCCTTTGACCTAGGGTAATGAGGGATGGATAATAAATGCTGGCCTGGATAGTGATGCTCACATCCCATGAACAAATTTTAAAAAAGATTACCACATACTGTCCTCCCTCAGCTGATGAATCAGTGCTCCTCCATGTTGAACACCACTTGAAGGAAGCACTGAGGGTGGCAAGGGTGCAGAATGTACTCTGGGTGGGGAACCTCAGTGTCTAACACCAAGAGTGGCTCGGTAGTACCACTACTGACCGAGTTGGCCGAGTCCTAATGGACATAGCTGCTAGACTGGGTCTGCAGCAGGTGGTGAGGAAAACAATAAAAGGGAAAAACATACTTGACCTGATCCTCACCAACCTGCCTGCTACAGTTGCATCTGTCCATAACAGTATCAGTAGGAGTGACCACTCATGGAGATATCGTGTTACCTGGCACTAACACCGTGCTGAATGGGATAGATTTTGAACAGATCTATCAATACTGGGCATCCATGAGCTGCTGTGGATCATCAGCAGCAGCAGAATTGTACACAAACACAACCTATAATTTCATGGCCCAGCATTTTCCCACTCTACCATTACCATCAAGCCAGGGGATCAACTCTGGTTCAATGAAGAGTGCAGGAGGGATGCCAGGAGCAGCACCAGGCATAACTAAAAATGTGGTGTCAACCTGGTGAAGCTATAACAAGACCACTTGCATACCAAACAGCATAAGCAGCAAGTGATAGAGCTATGTGATCTCACAACCAACGGGTCAGATCTAAGCTCTGCAGTCCTGCCACATCCAGTCATGAATCGTAATGGATAATTAAACAACTCAGTGGAGGAGGAGGCTCCACAAATATCCCTATCCTCAATAATGGGGGAGCCCAGCACATCGGTGCAAAAGGTAAGGCTGAAGCATTTGCTACAATCTTCAACCAGAAGTGCCGAGTGGATGATCCATCTCGCCCTCCTCTGGAGGTCCCCAGCATCACAGATGCCAGTCTGAAGGCACTGGATAGTGCAAAGGTTATGGGCCCTGACAATATTTCGGCAATCGTATTGAAGACTTGTGCTCCAGAACTTGCTGCGTCCCTAACCAACCTGTTCCTGTACTGCTACAACACAGGCATCTACCTGATAGTTGGAAAATTGCCCAGGCATGTCCTATACACAAAAAGCAGGACTAATCCAACCTGGCCAATACCTGCCCCATCAGTCTATTCTCGATCATCAGTACAGTAATGGAAGGGGTCATCAACACTGCTATTAAATGGCAGTGCTTAGCAATAACCTGCTCACTGATGCCCAGTTTGGTTCTGCCAGGACCACTTAGCTCCTGACCTCATTACAGCCTTGGATGAAATATGGACAAAAGTGATGAACTCCAGAGATGAGGTGAGAGTGACTGCCCTTGACATCAAGGCAGCATTTGACAGAGTGTGGCATCAAAGAGCCCTAGCAAAACTGGAGCCAATGGGAATCAGGGAAAAACTAACACAAAGAAAAATGGTTGTGGTTGTTGGAGGTCAGTCATCTCAGCTCCAGGACATCACTGTAGGAGTTCCTCAGGGTAATGTCCTTGGTCCAACCATCTTCAGCTGCTTCATCAATGACCTTCCATCATAAGGTCAGAAATGGGAATGTTCGCTGATGATTGCACAATGTTCAGCACCATTCACTTCTCAGATGCTGAAGCAGTCCATGCCCAAATGCAGCAAGACCTGGACAATGTCCAGGCTTGGCTTGACAAGTGGCAAGTAACATTCACACCACACAATGCTAGACAATGAACATCTTCAACATGAAAGAATTAACCATCACTCCTTGACGTTCAATGGCATTACTAACTGAATCCCCCAATATCAACAATATTACCATTGACCAGAAACTGAACTGGACTCACCATATAAATACTGTGGCTACAACAGCAGATCAGAAGCTAGGAAACCTGCGACAAGTAACTCACTTCCTGACTCTCCAAAGCCTGTCCACCATCAACAAGGCACAAGTCAAGAATGTGATGGAATACTCCCCACTTGCTTGGATGAGCGCAACTCCCACAACACTCAAGAAGCTTGACACCGTCCAGGACAAAGCATCCTGCTTGATTGGCACCCTATCCACAAACATTCACTCCCTCCACCACCGACCCACAGTAGCAGCAGTGTGTACCATCTACAGGATGCACTGCAGAAACTTACCAAGGCTCCTTAGACAGCACCTTCTAAATTCATGACCACTACCATCTAGAAGGACAAGAGCAGCAGATAGGTGGGAACATCACCACCTGGAAGTTCCCCTCCAAGTCACTCACCATCCTGACTTGGAAATATATCGCCGCTCCTTCACTGTCGCTGGGTTAAAATCCTGGAACCCCCTAACAGCACTGTGGGTGTACCTGCACCACATGGACTGCAGCGGTTCAAGGCATCTCACCACCACCTTCTCAAGGGCAAGTACGGACGGGCAATAAAAGCTGGCCTAGCCAGCAAAGCCCACATCCCATGAATGAATAAGAAAAAAAGTCACAGGTGGTCCCAATCACTTCCCTTTCTCCTCAGTGTTCATTGTTTTAGTCATCGCTGTAAAGGTGCATATTTTTGAACTTTCACATCAGTCACTGTCATCCATCCCTCTGCAAAAAATACTACCATGTAATGAGCCACCTATCATCTGCAAACTTGGTTCAATTAATGCCTTTGTATAACCTGCCTTTTAGTCATGCATGAGTTTTACTATACCATTTTCTTTCTGGCGTATTCTATGAGACAACTATGAGAAATCTCTGATACTCTACTGTTTCTATGCCAACACGCATATTTTACATTTTTATGGTGTCTGGTCTTCCATTGCTATTGCATGGGCAAAATAAATATTGACTTAGCAATATTTTTACCAGCATTAAAACTAAAGCTGTTCAAAATTGAGAATTGGGAAACGCGATTGGCGACCAGCTTGGCATAATCATTTCATACATTATGCTGTTTGAACATTCTCCTATTTTGTTATATGTCCGATTTGGTTGAAGTTCTGTCCCTTTTGCTGTCTTCTCAAGTAATTTATCAGTACAAGCTTCAATAACTCTTGATTCTCCCACACCTCTTAAGTCTTGCAAGGTGTTCATTGTTAGCCTTCTTGCTGAAAAATTGTTTCATTATACCTGTCAACTTCTCTAAATTTGTAATTTTCCAACTACAGTGTAATGGCACTGGGAATTTAGCTCTAGCTTTAGCAGATATAAGTGTTGAGTTTATCTTTCAACCCCTTTCCTGAATAGTCCATTACATATTCATTTTGTAAACATATCATCCTTTTTTGTCTTATTTTATAGTACCTTGAACTTTGCACTCATCTATACTGTTGTTCTGTTCACTTGAAAATTTTTTGTAAGTCCTATTTCAGTGCTGTTATTGAACCTCCAAATTTAGTATTACTTACAAATTTGACTAATTTTCATTGTGTTTCTGAATCCTGATTGTTTACTTAAATTAGAAACAGTATTAATCCCTGTGCAACTCCACTCAATATATCTCCACAGTCCAACATCACTCCACTAGCTTTTACCTGCTGCTTCACCTCATCATTGATTCCTTATCAACCTCCAGATAAAAACTCACTGACTTGTAGAACTTGTTCAAAGGCTTTCTTGCTGCACTACATTGTAGAACTTATTATTTTGCTGTTTACTGATTTTAGCTTAATTTGTCACTTTTTTGAATAGTTTGTTCTCAGTCCAGTGGGATATTTCTTGAAATCATCATTCAGCTGACCTTGGCCTGCTTAAGACTTTTGCAAGTTGTGCCCAAGTTGTAAATTTAGTATCTCCCGTAAATATTTTTAAAATATTTAAACTACTTTTCATCCATCCTCAATTACAACCCTATCTGCATCATTATGGTTCTTAATTTTCTTTTTCTTTTCCAACTGTTATAATATTGGAATAATTTATTAAATTTGCTAACCCACTACATGAGAAATGCAGCAAAAATCAAATGTTGCTGTTGTAGGGTGGCTGAGTTGTACTATTAGTGATAGAGTTGATCTGCAGACACTTCTCGGGTGGAAACTACAACATACTCAGCAGCAACTACACGAGTGCTTTCAACTCTATCTCTACACTGACTGCTGAGGCAGCCTGCGCTACTCTCCTCTTGGTTACCACAGATCATGTGATTTTCCTTTACAAGTATTATTTTTAAAGGTACATTACACACTAAATAAAACCATAATTACTGCAGTTGTTTTAGTTTTTTTCAGCTCCCTGACCTACAAAATACCAGTCCCATATCAAAATTGGGAGATACAATAAAGGTCTGTATACATAGTCAGGAAAGCGTTTTCAACATTAGGAGATCAAACATCAGCTGATTTTTTTTCTTCCTTTGTCCAAGAATGCTAATTTCAATTTTATTCTCTGTACTCCAGGTTAGAAACGGTTAACTTAACACAAATCGGGCATTTGATGCTTCTTCCTTTTCTGTATAGCTCAATGCTACACCATGTTCTACATTTATCCATTGAACTGTGTCATTGTTTTTTGCTGGAATCATCTGGTGGCTTTTTTTTTTAAATAGGTTAGAACAAACCGGGATATAATCAACATGCGTGGATGAATTATTTTTAATCAGTTATGCCATAATATGAAATATGACTTCTTCAATTTAATTTAGAAGTTTCTCATGAACAGCATAATTACAAATCTGGTATAACTTGAATTTTTATTCATCAATCCTATCAATGTTAAAGTTTCTTTCCCTCTGATATACATCTTAATTGTACAGTGAAGCCCAAGAACAGCCATGATCGTATTGAATGGCAGAGCAGGCTCGGTGGACCATGTGGTCCAATCCTGCCCCTATTTCTTATGTTCTTATTAGCTATACCGTGTTAGACAGGCTTATACATAAAGCAGAAAAGGTTGGTAACATAAGTTTGGCATGTATACCTTTATAATTCACCAAAACAGGGCATAAGGAATGTTTGTGTTTGTCTGTCATGTATTAAGCCATTATCAGGTATGGAGCTACAATGGGTAGAACAATAGCCAAATTCTTTCTACTGGCATCAGCATTAATAACTGCACTAATGTACATCCAAGCAGCCTATCGCTAAATGTTATTCTTCAAAATCAAGCAAAACAAAAACTTGACAGTAAAGTGTTTACATAAGCTCAGTAACATTTAACGTCTTTATTGAGACTTAGTGATCGGTCACACTGATAAAACTTTACAATTAAACATCTGTGAGTATGTTCTATTGCCCAATGATTTAATGCCATAAAGATTAGCATTCTCACTCCTCCAACTGAGGATGATTAATCCTTTTCAGACCATTTGTTTGGTGTGATCATTTAATTCATTAAGCTCCATAATGTGGATCAATAAATCAGTGAGTATCTTTTCACAATGGAAGACTGGAAGCCACCTTCAACTACACCTGGAGTGCAATCATTACATTGTGTAGCAGAAAGGTAGAGATGTATTTTCATCAGTGGCTTCAAATTCAATTCATCTGAACCAAGCAAGCCACAAATCATAGAATACAGAGGGGATGAAGTGCAACTCTACAATTGTGGCATTATATTGCTTTAAAAAGCACCATGTACATAATTTCAGGTTAAAAGAAGTTATGTGAGCTTTCAGTGATGTTGAAATTAAAATTAATTGTTAAAATGAAGAAAACAAGCTGGGTGTCCTATTTGGAAGATACTATTGTGACAGTGTCAAAATCAAGAAAATAAATCTAATTTTTATAAACATAGGTTATGAAGAGCATGCCAAACATTCTGTCCTCACGAAATGTGTTTTTAGTAGCTTTAGATTAGTTTGATGTAATGTAGATAGATTTGACAGTCAGGATGACACTTGGACAGAGAACTATTTTGCATTACATTGTGGTTTTTTATTCAATTCATGGATATGTGTGTCGCTGGCTAGGCCAGCATTTATTGCCTAACCCCATGGGGATCTGTAAACCAAAGTAATCAAATTTGCCAAACAACCCCCACATATGAAGAAATTACCACACAAGATTTCACTTTTTTGCTACTTTTACTGTAACTCAAGCCAGAACATAAATTAACAGACAAATCATGGTTGGTATGAACTATAAATTACACATGGAATAGCAGCTACAACAGAGACTATCTCACTGAGTTAGAAGACAGTCCACCTTGCCTGTATGGTCCCAGTTTCCACCACACAGTTTTTCCAAACCAAATTCCACTCTTTCTTTCAAGAACTTAGCCAATTCTCCACAGAGAAATGCAGGCAGTAGCTTCTGCATAAACAGGGTTCCACCCATGCAATCTTTCTTATATGGCATACTTCTTTACATAACCTTCTCAGCTCCAGTAAGTGATTGTAGTGTGGATCTACCAGAACCATCTTCTCTCTCCAGCTCTCCCCTTTTCTCTTAACATCTGTGTGCCTCATGTTCTCTATATTTGAACTTACTTCCAGTTGTTACTACTTCCAGTTCAAGGGTCACCAGGCCACGGACTGGTATTTCTTAAATCAAAAATTACAAATGATCCCTTTACAAGTGATACAAACTGTTTAAAAGTCCTTTTCAAACTATTTTTTAAACAATTACAGATTCTCCAAACATTTTAAAGTAATTACAAACTTTCCTTCCTTTACTGTACTGCTTCTGGGTCAAAGACTATCACACATTGTAATAAAACTAAATTTTTACTTTGCAGTGTAATTACCTGTTTGATTTTGACATAATTTGACCAACAAAGGCACGGTTCAGGGTTTCAGCAGCAAATGAGCTTTGATCAAGAAAATGTGCATAAATGAATTGGCATAAGTTAATATAGGTCTCCATTATTTGCTTCTTTGCTGTTTTTGATAGAGTTGAAAAATGGGAGCAAAGGGTCATGAGGACTCGAAAAGTCAACTCTTTTCTTCTCCGCCGATGCTGCCAGACCTGCTGAGTTTTTCCAGATAATTCTGTTTTTGTTTTGGATTTCCAGCATCCGCAGTTTTTTGTTTTTAAGCCTAATCTCGGAACTCTCTATTGAAGGTTTTGGGGCGGGGTGTGAGGAAGAATCTGTTCAGAGCAATTCTCTGCTAACACTGACGCTAATGATCTGCATAAAAAGAATAAATACTGAATCAACATTTTTCTTAACCATTTGAGGGTTTCCTATCCTGTCATCTTTTGCACCAACCCTTTACCCCCCACCCTCCACTCCCACCCTAACTTTCCACCCCACCACCAAGGCACTCTGGGTAGTTGCCAATGTCACTCCCTCATGAAGCCAGAGCTAGGGATAACCACCACACAGTTCTTGTGGAGACTCTCCATTGTGTTATATGGCACATCCATTGGGCTAAATGGGGCAGATTCAGAATGGATCTAGCAGCTCAAAACTGCGCACCCATGAGGCGCTATAGACCATCAGCAACAGGAGAATTGTATTCAACTACAATCTGTCATCTCACAACTTTGGACATCCCTCACACTACCATTATGCATGGCACCAACACTAACTTAATGAGAAGTGTAGAAGTGCATGCCAGGAACTTCACCAGCATATCTAAAGATACAGTGCCAACCTGTATCAAGCTTAAACAGAGGATGACATGCAACCTAAAAAGAACCGTCTACATGTTATAGATATCTATAGTCCTGCCCATCAGTCATGAATAGTGGTGGACAAGTAAGCAACTAACCAGAGGAGGAGGCTCATGTCAGTCAGAATTGCCAAGTAAATGATCCACCTTGACCCTCTCCTCAGGTCCCCATCAATACAGAAGCTAGTCTTCAGCCAGTTCAGTTCACTCCATGTGATATCAAGAAGTGGCTGAGCACATTGGGTACAGCAAAGTCTTTGGGCCCCAATAAAATCTAAGCTATAGTGCTGAAGATTTGTGCTCCAGAACTAGCCACACCTCCAGACAAGCTGTTCCAGTACAGCTACAACACTGGCATCTACCCAGCAAAATGGAAGATTGCCCAGGTATGACCTGACCACTAAAAGCAGGACAAATCCAATCCAGCCAATTATTTCCCCATCAGTCTATTTTCAATCATCAGGAAGATGATGTAAGATGTCATTCACAGTGCTATCAAGCAGCATTTACCAATAACCTGCTCACTGCTGCTCAGTCCATGTTCTGCTGGACCACTTGACTCCAGACCTCCTTACAAACTTGGTTTAAACATGGGCAAAATAACTGAATTCCACAGGACAGGTGAGAGTGACTGACCATCACAGTAAGACAGAATTTGACCAAGTGTGGCATCAAGGAGACCAGTAAAATTGAAGTCAGTGGGGATCGGGGGAGACGTCTCCACTGGCTGGAGTCATACCTGACACAAAAGAAGATTAAATAAAAACAGAAAATACTGAAAATACTCAGCAGGTCTAGTAAGCATCTGTGAAAGGGGATACAAAGTTAATGTTTCAGGTCAGAACTGGTTAAAAAAAAAGAGATGTAATAGGTTTGAACACTTAGAGGTGGGAAAAGGAAAGAAGGCAAAGAACAACAGGGAAGGTCTGTGATAGAGCAGAAGGCAGGAGAGATTAAGTAGAACAACAGTGGAAAGTAAAAGGAGATGGAAATGGAACAAGAAAAGAAACAAAAGTTGGGCCTAGAGGACATGAATTTGGGAATAGCAGAATCATTACCAACAGTTGCTAGTTGGGAGTAAAGCATATGATTTGAATTTATTGAACTCAGTGTTGAATCTGAAAGGCTGTAAAATTCCTAATAAAAAGATGAGGTGTTGTTTCATGAACTTACATTGAGCTTCACTGGAACAGTGCAGGAGGCTGAGAACAGAGCGATTCAGTGTGGAGTTGGGATGGAGAATTAAAATGACAGGCAACCAGTAGCTCAGGGTCATGCTTACAGACTGAATGGAGGTGTTTCTTGAAGCAGCCACCCAACCTTAGTTTGGTCTCCCCATGATGGAGGAGACTGCACCATGAGCAGTGAACACAGCCTCCACAAATGAAAGAAGTATAAGTAAATTATTGTTTCATCTGGAGCTGTAGATCATGGGAATGAAAGGGTTGAAAGGACAGGTGTCTCAACTGCTGAGCTTGTAAGGTAAGGTGCTGTGGGAAAAGGAGGGAGTGGTAGGGATGATGGAGGAGTTGATCAGGGTGCCACAGAGGGAGCAGTCCTTTTGAAATTTTGAAAAATGAGTTGTGGCTTCATGATGAAGATGTGGGAAAGTTGGAGAATGATCCATTGAATATCGAGTCTGATGAGTTGGAAGGTGAGAGCAGGGAGAACACTATCATGTTTCTGGGAGGAATGGAAAGGGTGAGGAAAGAACTGCAGAAATTGGAATAGACATGGCTGAGGACAGTGGGAATCCTCAGTTGAGGATGGGTTTTGTTTTTGGAGGCCAGGCATCTCAACCCCATGATATCACTGCAGGAGTTCCTCAGGGTAGTGCCCTAGGCCTAACAATTTTCAGCTGATTCATCAATCACCTTGCCTCCAGCATAAGTTCAAAATTAGGGACCTTCGCTGATGATTGAAGTGTTCAGTTCCATTCACAACTGCTCACATAACAACAGTCCATGCCCACATGCAGCAAGACCTGGATAACATTCAGGCTTGCACTGATAAGTAGCAAATAACCTTTGTGGCCCACAAGTGCCAGAAAATGACCGTTTCCAACAAGAGAGAATTTAATTACCTCCACTTAACATGCAACAGCATTACAATCCCTGAACTTTCCACCATCAACATCCTGGGGATGTTACCATTCACCAGAAACTAAGCTGGACTAGCCATATAAATACTGGGACTACAAGACCAGGTCATAGGCTTAGAATTCTGTGGTGAGTAACTCACCTCCTGACTCCTCAAAGCCTGTCTACCATCTAACAGACACAAGTCAGGAGCATGTTGGAATATTCTCCACTTGCTCATCACTACCTTCTCAAGGGCAATTAGTGATGGCAGTAAATGTTGGCTTTGCCAACGATGCCCACATCCCATAAATTAATTTATTTTTAAATATGGTGAGTAACTAGGTCATAAAAGCCCCTGAGCATTATCTGATTCAGTGGATGTGCATCGATTTTCTGGGCCATTTCAAATTCTATAACTGTTACACTCAGCAGTGTTATTCTGAGTCTGCTTCTATTTATAGCCTGCATCTCAAATTGGTTAACACAATCTATCAAAGTCATATTAGAGAATGTCATGTTTGTTTGTATTGCACATTATCCTGAACAATACTAACTTAATTTGAAGTGATTATTAACTCTGCTTTAGAGGCATTTGCTTTCTTTCTGTTATATTGTTATGGTCAACATTTTAACTTCTAATGATCAATATAATCTTGTAAACTATTTTAAGGCAGATGTAGCCTGTATATGTATGAAATTACAGAACCTCAAAGCCTCTCTATAGTTTTCTTTTAATATTCTGTCCACTATTCTCCCTGTTTGTCCTGAAGCTATTTGGGTAGCGCTGGGGTAGTTCCTTTAGCGCTTCCTAATCTCTAGTAACTTCACAAAGCGGACATTTTTATGTATGAAGCGAAACAAAGCTAAAGGGCATTACAGTCAAGCCAGATTGTCTTTAAATACAATGTTTTCTGCATTGTGTGACAGATGCATGAAAAAGCTTCAAAATTTCTACAGGGAGTCAAAACTCATTTTACCAGGTGGTGGAGGATAAAATACTGGAGTTTAGTCTTTATTCATTTTCAAGCTTTTATATACAGAGAAACACATTGCATGCCATGCAACTCTAGCTAAAATAAATCCCTCTTTCAATCTGCTGTATCTCTATGTATATATATGTATATCTATATCTATATATATATATATAAGTACAAGTGTTCCCCAGCGAATACCCAGCACTTGAATACAATTAACAACTGATTGATATACAATTAACACATTGCTCAACTCAAGGTTCTGTGGTTTTAAGTAGTATTCAGTTGGGCCAGGCAACTCAGGAAGGTCAAGAGCAAAATATTGCAGATGCTGAAAGCCTAAAATAAAAAGCATAAATGTTGGAAAACTGTGTTCTGATGGAATGTCATCAACCTGGAATAGTAAACTCTGTTTCCCTCTCTGCAGATGCTGCCAGACCTGCTGAGTGTTTCCAGCATTCTCTGCTCTTATTAACTCGAAAGATGCCTGGTTTATGTTGAGTCAGTTGATAACAATAGGAGGTGTAGTGGAAATACTGCAATTGGCCTCAGCGTTGGCAGTTCAGGAGAGGAAGACCAAATAGGGTTCCCATTCTAATCAACATTCCTTGATAAAAATACATAGCTGTATGGAAAGTGGGGGAGGAACAATTGTATTTATCTGTGATGGCCTCCATAGATTAATAGTCAAATGACATTCACTGTCAAGGCTCAAACATACCTACCCATTCTTAGAAAGGTAGA
Source organism: Carcharodon carcharias (assembly GCF_017639515.1). Lineage (NCBI taxonomy): Eukaryota > Metazoa > Chordata > Chondrichthyes > Lamniformes > Lamnidae > Carcharodon > Carcharodon carcharias. Next base: position 28,148,669 of record NC_054479.1, read on the forward strand.
GATGGCACAAGATTGGCAACAAAAACGGCTCCAACAGTCCTTGTAGAGATTTTAATAAGTACTGAGACAGGCACCTTTACGTGAGCAATTTAAGCCTCACAATTTACTGCAATTTGAATAATGAGCCTTTTTTAAGATCCTCGAGGGAAATTCAGTAGTGCTGGAATTGGAAAAGTGCATCTCTTCTAGAATGTTCTATAATTTGTATTAAAACATATTGGACAAGTAGCATTAATTTGGATTGAAGATTATATGCCCGACCCAGGGTAAATCATGAATATAAAGAGGACAAGTTTCTTTAGTTCTGTGTGCCTTCCGGTGCATTTATCATAGTTGTATTTTGCTGCACTCCCTTTATTTCTTTTCTCCAGGGATATAACCCTTGAGTAAAAATAACCATTAGTGATATCTGCACTGCAGCAAAAAACCTCATTTGCATACTTTGGCAGGATGCCAACTGACTAAGCAGAAACTGACTATATTACAAATGAATATTGAAAACCAAGTTCTGGTGCTGATTATTTCCTAGCGTATGGTACAAACTGCAGCACTGTATAAATAAAGGTTGTAGAAGATGTAAAGGTCAATATTATTCTTTTTAGCCCTATTTAGTTCTAATTAGAAAGGTTTTTTTTATTTAGGGATTTCTCAGCCTCTCATTGACTAAAGTGTCAGACTGCCTGTTCAACATCAGTATTGGATTAGCAGAAGTTTCCTCGAACTAATTATTGGGAAGACAGGAGTCATTGCCTTCAGTCCACACCACCCCCCAATAAAATCTGTTTGCTAGCCAATGACTCCATCCCTCTCACTGGCAGTTGTCTGGGGCTGAACTAGACTTTTCACAACCTTGGTGAGCTTATGACCATATATCCACATCATCACTGAGTCTGCCTACTTACACCTCCGTAACATTGCCCGACTCCAACCATGTCTAAGCATTTAATAATGTTGCAATTTAATATTAAAATCTAGTGACTAGGAAGCATGATCTTGGGGCCAAGGAATCGGTGGAAGCTTCACTTTCCTATGATGCAAATTATGATTGCAAATGTTGGAGCTGGAATGTGAAGGGCTGGATTTAATGCCACCAACCCCCCCCACCCCCCGACGCCCACAGCCAGATATGTTTTCGGCAGTTTGGGAGGGGTGGAGGGCACATAAAATATGATGGCTGGGTAGCCCACCACCTTCCAGCCCACCCCCATACCCGTCCCCATAAAACGGTAGGTAGGCAGGCACCAAAATGAGCAGCCTGCCCGCCACTTTTAAATAAATGATTATTGGCTAATTGTGCTTGTTACCAATCCATCTGATCCAAATATTACACTGCTCGTGCAATAATATGGCACGGTCAGGCAAGCAGAGTGAGAAGGCCTTTTTTTTTAAACTTTGGAAAAAGCAGGAATGAAGGGGGGGCACTTCATTCAGGGAGTCCCCTGTGTTCATCGGAGACACCCCCCGCCATGTTTTTACACCCTTTGTTCCTCCTCACATGGCCTCCAAAACCCCCTGAGCCCCTCACCTCCCCACCCCACTCCTCCACCACCACCACCAACAGCACCCCACTCCCCAGGCTCCCCAATCCCTCCCTGTTCAAAACAAGGGACTTACCAGGGTCTGGACACCATGGCTGTCTTCACCCTGGAACTCATTTAAGTCCCAGCAGTGCCCACCACTTAGTTCTGGTGCTTCTGGGACTGCTAGAGCTGATGGCCAATCAGATTGACTGGCAGCTCTCAAGGGTAGGACTTCCTCCAATGGAGAGGTGGGAGTCCCACTCTCTGCCCATTTAACCCGCCAGCAATGTGTTATTGCTACAGGGGGGCGCTTTGTTTAGATCGGTCAGCTTGCATCAGACTTTTGCAACAGGGAGGGCGAGCAATAGCTCCCTGCCACAAGCCCCATGAAATTCAGCCCAAAGAGTGATCAAATTATTAATCTTACAATAATGATAATAAATGTCAACTCCAAAACATCTATGAAATCTCTTCATTATAATGGTTGTACTTTAATGCTGCAGTGATAAAATATATTTAGTAACCATATTGCAATATTCACAAAGCTTATTTTAATTAACTAATTTAGAGTAATTGCATGTTCATTGGTTTATCTTTGGAAACCAGCAACAAACTTTGTTTGTGGCTGTGTTTTATTTCTACCTTCTCTCTCCCCATTGTTCTGCCCCTTTTAAAATGCTGCATATCTTTAATATACAGAGGAAGCAAGTTAGGGTACAGATTGCACTCACACAGGGGTATTTCAACGTCCAACACCAAGAAGGGGGGATGATGGCGTAGTGGTAATGTCACTAGACTAGTAATCCAGAGGCCCAGGCTAATGTTCTGGGGGATACAGCTTTGAATCCCATCATGGCAACTGGTGGAATTTCTCGAATATAGAGCTAGTCTGCTACAGATTGTTGTAAAAACCCATCTGGCAGTGAGAAGAAAATCTGCCTTCCTCACATATGACTCCAGACCCTCAGCAATGTGGTTGACTCTTATTTGCCCTCTGAAATGGCTGAGCAAGCCACTCAGTTCAAGGGAAATAGAGATGGGTAACAAATGCTGGCCATGAAAGAATAAAGAAAGAAAAGCTCAGTAGCACCACTACTAACCAATCCAGTTGAGTATTGGACTTGCAGCAGCTAGTGAGAGGGAAAAACCTACAGTGTGAGACTACTTGACCTTATCTTCACCAATTTACCTGATAGGAGTGACCACCATTCAGTTCTTCTGGAGACCAAGTCCCAACTTCACACTAAGGTCAACCTCCACTATTGTGTGGCATTACTACTGTGCTAAATGACTTAGATCTAGCAACTCAAAACCAAGCATCCAGGAGGCACTGTGGGCCATCAGCAACAACAGGATTTTATTCCACCACAATCTGTAACCTCACGGTTTGCCATATCCTTCACTCCCATTAACAACAAAACGGGACCAATCTTGGTTCAATGATGAGCTTAAGAGGGAATGCTAGAAATCGCACCATGTGTACCTAAAAATGAAGTACCAATCTGGTGAAGCTATAACACAGGACTACACATATGCTAAACAGCTGAAACAGCATTCTATAGACAAAGCTAAGCAATCTCACAACCAATCAAAGCTCAGCTTTCTGTCTCATCCAGCCATGAATCATGATGGACAATTAAGGAGGTGAAAGTTCCCATAAGAATGCATATCCTCAATGTTGGGGAAGCCCAGCATGTGAACGTAAAAGACAATGCTGAAGCATTTGCATCCATTTTTAGCCAGAGGTACCAAGTGGATAATCCATCTTAGCCTCCTCCTGAGTCCCCCACCATGATAGAAGCTATTCTTCAAACAATTTAATTCACTCCATGTAATGTCAAAAAGTGCTGAGTGTACTGGATACAGCTAAGGCTATGGGGACTGACAGCATTTTAAAAATTAATTCATAAGATATGGGCTTCATTGGTAAGGCCAACATCTATTGTCCATCCTTAGTTTCCATTGAGAGGTTTGTGGTAATTCATCTTCCTGAGTCGCTGCAGTCCATGTGGTACCACCCAGGTGTAGTGCTGATGACTTGTGCTAACTAGCCCTCCAGACAAGCTTTTCCTGTACAGATACAACACTGCCAAAAAGTAGAAATTGTCGAGTTATGTCCTATCTACAAAAAAAGGACAAATCTAATCTGAATACTCTCAATCATCAGCAAAGTATTTGAAGTTGTCATTGAAAATGCTATCAAGTGTCATTGAACTCACCAATAACCTACTCATTAACACTCAGTTTGGGTTCCACCAAGACCGTTTGGCCCCTGACCTCATTCCAGCTTTGGTCCAAACATGGACAAAAAGGCTGAATTCCACAGGTGAGGTAAAAGTGACTGTCCATGATATCAAGACGGCATTTGACCAAAAGTAGCATTAAGGATCCCTAGTAAAATTTGAATCAATGGTAATCCTTGAGTTGGTGGTGGGGGGGGGGGTGGTGGTGTGTGCTGCGGTCGGGGGTTGGGGGGGCGGTGAGGGAATGGTCTCTACAGATTGAAGTCATGCCTAGCACAAAGGAAGATGGTTGTTATTGTTGGAAGCCAAGCATCTCAGCCCCAGAACTCCTCTACAGGAGTTCCTCAAGGTAGTGTCCTAGGCCCAACCAATTGTAACTCCTTGATCAATGACCTCACCCTCCATCATAATGTCAAAAGTGGGTATCTTCACTGATGATTGCACAGTGCTTAGTTTCGTTCACAACTTCTCAAATTCTGAAGAACTCTGTGCCTGCAAGCAGCAAGATCTGGACAACATTCAGTCTTGTGTTGATAAGTGTCAAGTGATATTCATGCCACAGAAGTGCCAGGTAATGACCATTTCCAAAAGATGATCTAACCACCTCCCCATGATATTTAATGACATTAACATCACTAAATCCTCCACCATCAATATTGCGAGGGTCACTATTGACCTGAAACTTAACTTGAAGCAGCCATATAAAAATTGTAACTACAAGAGCAGGCCAGAGGCAGCATAGTGTTTGGCAAATGATTCATCTCCTAACTGCCCAAATCATTCCCACCATCAGCAAGGCGCAAATTAGGAGTATGATGGAATACTCTTCATTTGCCTGGATGAGTGCAGTTCCAACAATACGCAGGAAGCTCAAAATCATCCAGGACAAAACAGCCACCTTAAAAACCCATTCCCTCTGCCACCAGTGCAAGGAGTGAAGAAGGAAGTTGCTATGGTGTGTACCGCCCAGAAGATGCACTGCAGCAACTCCCTAAGACTTCTTTAGCAGCACCTCTCAAATCAGTACCCTCTACCACCTAGCAGGATAAGAACATAAGAACATAAGAATTAGGAGCAGGAGTAGGCAATTCAGCCCCTCAAGCCTGCCCCGCCATTCATTACAATCATGGCTGATCTCATTTCTACTCCAATTTCCCGCCCTCTCTCCATAACCTTTCAACCCATTACTAATTAAAAATCTGTCCATCTCCTCCTTAAATTTATTTAGCGTCCCGGCATCCACTGCACTCTGAGGTAGTGAATTCCACAGATTCACAACCTTTTGAGAAAAGTAATTCCTCCTCATCTATGATTTAAATCTACCACCCCTTAGCCTAAAATTATGGCCTCTCATTTGCCCCACAAGGGGAAACATCCACTCCACATATACTTTGTCTATCCCCTTTAGCATCTTATATACCTCAATTAGATCTCCTCTCGTCCTTCTAAACTCCAGAGAGTATAGGTCTAAACTGCTCAATCTCTCCTCAAAAGACAAGCCCTGCATCTCTGGAATCAATCTAGTGAACCTCCTCTGAACCGCCTCCAGAGTAACTACGTCCTTCCTCAAGGAAGGGGACCAAAACTGTGCACAGTACTCCAGGTGCGGTCTCACCAATGCCTTGTACAGTTACAACAACACTTCCCTATTTTTATACTCTATTCCTTTAGCAATAACTGCCAAAATTCCATTTGCCTTCCTTATTACCTGCTGTACCTGCATATTAGCTTTCAGCGATTCATGCACGAGGACACCCAGATCCTTCTGCACTGAAGTGTTCTGAAGTTTCTCTCCATTTAAATAATAAGTCGCCTTTTTATTCTTCCAACCAAAATAGATAACCTCACACTTATCCACATTAAACTTTATCTGCCAAATTTGGCCCATTCATCTAACCTGTCCATATCCATTTTTAAATTTCTTATTTCTTCACTGCAACTTACTTTCCCACCTATTTTGGTGTCATCTGCAAATTTAGCTATAGTACCTTCTATCCCTGAATCCAAATCATTAATATAGATTGTTAATAGTTGGGGCCCAAGGACCGAACCCTGTGGCACCCCACTAGTTACAGCTTGCCATCCAGTAAAAGACCCATTTATCCTGACTCTCTGCTTTCAGTTGGTTAGCCAATCTTCTATACAAGCTGTGTATTACCCCTAACTCCGTGTGATCTTATCTTGTGTATTAATCTTTTGTGTGTCACCTTATCAAAGGCCTTCTGGAAGCCCAGATATACTACATCTACAGGATCCCCATTATCCACTTTGCTTGTCACATCTTCAAAACGCTCTAGCAAATTAGTCAAACACGATTTACGCTTCATAAAACCATGCTGACTCTGATGGATTGCAAGTTGACTTTCCACATGCCCCCATTACTACTTCCTTAATAATGAATTCCAACAATTTCCCAATGACAGACTTTAAACTAACTGGCCTATAGTTCCCTACTTTCTGCCTCCCCCCACTTTTTGAATAAGGGCGTTATATTAGCATTCACTGGGACCTTTCCAGAATCCAGGGAATTTTGGAATATTATAGCCAATGCATCCACTATCTCCACTGCCACTTCCTTTAGGACCCTGGGATGTAGGCCATCAGGTCCTGGGGACTTGTCACCCTTTAATCCCAATAGTTTGCTCAGTATTTATTCTCCAGTGATGGTGATTGTTCTAAGTTCCTCCTTCTCTATATCCTCTGCACCACCTCTTATTATTGGGGTGGTACTAATGTCCTCCACTGTGAAAACTGAGGCAAAAAATTGATTAAGCGTCACTACCATTTCTGCATTCCCCACTATTAACTCTCCAGTCTCATCCTCCAAGGGACCAACATTCACTTTAGCTATTCTCTTTCCTTTTATATACTTGTAGAAGCTTTTGCTATCAGTTTTTACATTTTGTGCTAGTTTTGTTTCATAATTTACATTTGATCCTTTTTTTTTGTAACGCTTTGTTGATCTTTAAAAGTTTCCCAATCTTCCAGCCTGCCACTGACCTTTGCAATTTGGTATGCCTTAGTTTTTGCCTTTATGTTATCTTTAAATTCCTTGCTTAGCCATGGATGCTTTATCCCCTTTACCATCTTTCTTCCTCACTGGGATATATTTTACTTAGGAGGAATTGAATATCTCCTTAAATATCTGCCACTGTTCATCAACTGTCCTACCTTGTAGTCTTCCTGCCCAGTCCACTAGAGCCAAATCTGCCCTCATACCTATGTAATTACCTTTGTTTAACTCCAGAACACTATTATGAGACTCAGGTTTCTCACTCTCAAGCTGAACTTGAAATTCTATCATGCTATGATCGCTCTTCCCTAGAGGATCCTTTACTATGAGATCATTAATTAATCCTATCTCATTACACAAAACCAAATCCAGAATAATCTGCTCCCTGATTGGTTCCACAACATATTGCTCCAAGAATCAATCTCTAATACACTCTATGAACTCTCCCTCAAGACTACCCTTGCCAATTTGATTAGTCCAGTCTATTTGCATATTAAAATCACCCATGATTATTGCCGTACCTTTCTTACATGCTCCCAGTATTTCCTGGTTTATACTGTGCCCTACTGCTAAACTACTGTTTGGGGACCTATAGATTACTCCCACCAGGGACTTCTTTCCCTTGCTATTTCGTATTTCTACCCAGACTGACTCTGCGTCTTGCTCTCCAGTGCCTAAATCATTCCTCACTATAGCACAGATCTCTTCCTTTACTAACACCATCTCCTTTTCTTTCCTGCCTATCCTTCTGAAACATTGAATGCCCTTGGATATTCAACTCCCAAACCTGTTCTCCCTGTAACTATGTCTCAGTAATCGCCACCAAATCATACCTATTTATCTCTATTTGCGCTGTTAACTCATTAGTCTTATTCCCAATGCTACATGCATTCAGATACAAAGCCTTTAAGTTTGCCCTATTGTCAATTTTCCCTACTCTGATATAATTCTTTAGTGCAATATGGCATTCACACACTCTGTCCCTTCCTTTCACTTTTTGATAGCAATCAGCCTCGTCACTAACCTGCACTCTGACCCTCTCCTTAAACTTTGATTTTTTTATATTTCCATGCAACTGAACCACTACCCCCCACCCCTCCCAACCCCCCCACCACCACTATTTAGTTTAAAGCCCTATCTACAACCCTAGCAACCCTAGTTATGCAATTCACCAGGACACTGGTCCCAGCATGATTCAAGTCGAGCCCTTCTGAACGGAATAGCTCCCTTTTTCCCCAGTACTGGTGCCAATGTCCCATGAACCCACTTCTCCCACACCTATCTTTGAGCCACACATTTACCTCTTTAATCTTATCAACCCTGTGCCAATTAGCTCATGGCTCAGGTAGTAATCGGGAGATTATTACCTTTTTGGTTCTGCTTTTTAATTTAGCCCCTAGCTGCTCATATTCCCTCAGCAGAACCTCTTTCCTTCTTCAACCTATATTGTTGGTACCTACGTGGACCACGTTAACTGGATCTTTCCCCACCAACTCCAAGTTCCTCTGCAGCCCAGATGAGATATCCTTAACCTTGGCACCAGGTAGGCAACACAGCCTTCGGGACTCTCGATCCTGGCTACAGAGAACAGTATCTATTTCCCTAACTATACTATCTCCGATTACAACTACATTTCTCTTCTCTCCTCCCACTTGAATGGCTTCCTGTACCATGGTGCTATGGTGAGTTTGCTCACCCTCCCTACAGTCCCCGCTCTCATCCACACAGAGAGCAAGAATCTTGAACCTGTTGGATAAGGGCAAGGGCTGAGTCTTCTGCAGTGCTACTTCCTGGATCCCTCTACCTGCCTCACTCATAGTCCCATCCTCCTGTCCCTGACCACTGGCCAAATTTAAGGTAGTTAATCTAAGGGGTGTGACTGTCTCCTGAAACACAGCGTCCAGGTAACTCTCCCCCTCCCTGATGTGTTGCAGTGTCTGGTTCCTCGAGCAACCAACATTTGCAACAGATGTGGTCACTAGGAACCAAAATGGGGTCTACCAGCTCCCACATCATGCAGCTACAACACATTGCCTGGCCCTGCATCTCTATTTTATTTAATTAGGGCAGCAGACTTATGGGAACCACCAGTTCCCTATCCAAGTCACTCACCATCCTTTCTTATAAATATATCACCATTTATTCATTATCAATAGGTCAAAATTCTGGAATTCCCTATCTCAATGGGCCATGGGAATACTTTCACCACATGCACTGCAGCAATTCAAGAAGGCAAATCCCCACCACCTTCTCAAAGGCAATTGGGGATTGGCAAAAAGTGCTGGTCTTGTCTGCAATGCCCCATTCCATGAATGAATAAAAAAACACCGTGGATGATGTGTAAATTTAGTTTGTATATTGGCCGTTTATGAAATATCAGCCCAGATCTTCCAGTATCGGGGTCATCGGAGACGGGACATACCCTGGTATTATGAAGTGGCAGGTGATATGTGCCAGGTGAACCAAATCCACAAGGGAAAATTGGCCACGCTATCACAAAGATTTTATCATTTGTTTTTTATTACGAGAAGATTTAGGCACTGAATTCAGAAGTAATGAGCCCACTAACATCTTTAGAGATTTAAAAAATTAAAATAAAACATTTATTAACAAAAGAAAAGATTTCAAGCACGTACATAAGATCACAGTTACTTAATACTATAACAAGACCCAAAATTACTAATTAACCTGACTTCCAACTACACACCCTCTTTAAGGAAACAGTCCAAAATAGATTTTAAACTTAGATAGTCAATCCAGCAAGTTTACCACAGCACCCACTCAACAGTGGAATTCCAAAGGCTTTTCTCCAACTTTGGTTACTGGCTACCTCAAACTTCTGCAAAAGCGGCTGGAAGCTTTCTCCCCAAGGCTGTTTTGCACGGTCTTTTTAGATTTTACATGGACCCCAGTATAGCCAGTTTCTCTTTCTTTAATCTGTAAATTCCATTGTTTTATATAACTTTGGAAATTTACTTTTCCCGTAATATAAAAATCTTTCATGTTACCAATATGGTCAGGACCTTTGGGAAAAATAAACATACTGTTTGGCCTTGCTTATCTTGTTAGTTGTAAACATCCTATCATCCCTTTGAAACCTAAACACCCCTTCATGTATCTAAAAATGCAAATTTCCTTCACACCCTACATGCTGCCCTCATCCATGTTCACTCATTAGCATTTCAAATGCCTTTTACACCTAACTTCTTTTAATAATTTCAACCTTGCAGTCTATCTGACTCCAATTCGATTAAATCACACAGACGGGAACATACATTCTCTCACTCATGAACCTAATTTACAATAAACCACAATAATATTATGAAAAATATGATAGTTTCATGACAACCAGAAGGTGGGCTACATGAACCCTTGCAAGTGCCAATGCACTGACTCCATGGGAATTGCCAGGGAAGTTTGAACTTCTAATGGGCAATTCCCCTGATCCCCGGAAACCTCTGAAAAAGTCTCCAGCTCTGAGTTGCATTTGAAGACTTTGGACGGTTCCAACTTACTTAGCTGGATATTTACCAAGGATATATTAGACAGAAAAGTTCTAGTCTAACTCTTGGTTAACTATACAAATGACCCTCCCCCCAAATTCCCCCCTCCACACCTGACCCAACCTGACCTGACCGTACCACCTGAGCTATCCCACTGATCCCCCCCAACTCCCCCACAATCCCGACCTCACCACACAACTCCCCCTGACCCCTATGACCCGAACTGACCCAGCTCCACCAAGCAACTCCACTCCGACCCTCACAACTAGCCTCCCCCAGGACCCAACTGCACCACCTAATTCCCCCCTGACACCTCCAACTCCCCCTCAACCTCTTTGGCTTCCACGGACCCAACTTGACCTCACCACTTGACTCCCCACACCCCAAAGGGACTAACCCCGACCCACCCATCTACTCACCCACCTTCCACACTGCCAATCTACCCAACTACCACCCTACCTAACTACCACCCAACCCAACTACCACTTTAACCATCTGCCATGCTGCCACCCTACCCACCAACACCATAGCCAGCTGCCATCTCACCCACCTACCACCCTACCTGCTTGCCTCCCAACCCACCTATTACCCTACCCTGCTGCCATCCTGCCACCCTGTCCACTTGTCATCCTACCCACCTGCCACCTTACCTCACAGCCACCCTACCCAGCAGCCATCCTGCCACTTCACCCACCTGCCACCCTATCCACCTGCTACCCTTCAACATTACCCACCTGCCATGCTACCTACCTAACAACCTTCCCACCTGCCACCTTACCACATCACCCACCTACCAGCCTACTCAGCTTCCACCCAGCCACCTTACCCACCTACCATCCTACCCACCTTTCACCGTACCACCTTACCCCCTTATGTCACCCACCATACCCCCTTACACCATCTCCATAACTTTGCAAAGAAGCTTCGGGAAATTTAATCTTTACTTACCATAATATGGCAGCTAGTGTCATAAAAAGGGGACATGGCTTCTGTGTGCATTCCCTTCGCTGATATTTCCAAGGTTTCCTGTGCTGACTGAGTCCTGCAGGATCCTCCATTTGAAGATTGCCCAGAAAAATTGGACGAAAGTTACCTGGGCAAATTTTTGCCTGATCAGGGTCAGAAATAGGGGTTCCAATCTTGATGGAAAGTTGGGCCATTATTGGACATTGAAACCATATACAAAAGTAGGGAAATTGATTGGTTAAGTTTGCGTACTAATGGCAAATTAATGGTGTTTTTGTACTTATGAGTAATATACATATTTTTCATGGCAAATTGAATGATATGCTGTTCTATAAGAATAGGAACATTATACCATGTAATATATAATATATTGCACTACAATATGGACAATCCCTTAGGCCATGCTGTTAATTATAATGTAGAAAATCAACTGTTGTTGAAGACTGTTGAGGTCAATTATGTGTTTTTTGTTTGCTGGGAAAGTCTGTACAATGGAAATTGGTGGACTTCTTTGTCTTTTTAACATTTTTTTAAAAAATGTGTCTCATGAAGTTGTTTAGATTTTTTCTGTTACTAGGGAACCGTAGTTTGGAAATGACTGCTTTGCCTTCTCTCAATTTTTAAAATTGTTTTGCCTCTGTATCAAAGACTAAAGTATTATGATTCATATATAAACTACAGATCTCCAATGAAATTGTTTTTGATGGGTCAGAGATTACCCAGTTGCAACAAGGGGCACTGGATTATGGAGGTGCTCATGTCACCACTGAAATGATTTGGAATGAAATCAGCTCACAAACTTCAAAGTATTTGTTGATAAGCCCCTGGAAGATAACGGATTCTTCATCCATTGCAGGCATACGTCTATTCACTTTGCAGATCAAGTACATAAACGAACATATCTCTGTATGTAATATGAGGGATTAACTCTATTAACTCTAATCTGTACAATTAATATGTTTAATGTGCTTGTTTCTATTGTGAAGGCAAGACATATATAAAACTTTAAAACATTAAAATGATGTGCATCCTTCATTTATCAAGTATCTATGGAACAGGTATTAATAAAATAAATTTCTGTATAATTAAACATACTTAATGGCACGACTTTTGATCAGAACCATCCACCAGATTTCAATAAGAGTACAGTCTTTTGGCTAGCTGTTTGATTAAGTGTACTGAAATTTGGTTACTGGTATTCCCAGCCTTCAGATAATTGATATAAAATCACTATGTTAAACCATATGGTTTAGGTTATGATCTATGAAGCAGGTTTAATAAAAGCAAAAATTAAACTGTAGCAGTAGATCAAGTTGGTAAGTTCTACAAGGATACAGTACTTAACTTACAAGTGTTTGGTTTAAAAAAAATCTTGCTGAGAAAAGAGAAATGTCTAAGCTTTTCATCTTGCACTCATCAGGACAACTCACAAGAAGACCACAATATGGAGAAAACAACAATAAATACTGTATGTGAAGAGAGTGCTGATTGGTTGGCAAGTGGCATTGCCATTGAGAATGCATCAGTGATGGTGACTGATAGTTAACTGTAAAGCATTGTTTGAAATTTAAGACAGGCGGCTTGACTCTGATTGGCTATGACATTGCCCTGAGGAATGAGTCAGCGAACAGTTGTCACTTATTTGGTTTAGCTGACGCAGACGCAATGTATGTACATATTCTTTCTGTCTGCAAAGAACAGAGTCCTGTCTATTAATATATGTAGCTTCCAGTACACACAAATGTGCCACATTGTGAGCCCAACTGACAATCTTAAATTGGTTGCCAGCATAATTCTTAGCACACTGAGGATTATTCAGCAAATGTTATCTGATTGCAGAATCACATCTAACATTGAGATTTGCAAGGATGGGCTGGTTGGGTGTGGCGTGTACCCTACCCATTGCAAACTGGGGCTGGGACATGCTGTTTGATATGATCTGCCAGTCTTTGGGACAAAAATAGCATCACACTGGCACTGAAATTCATACACCACGTTACACAGCTTACATGGTGAGAAAATGGCTCAAGCCCTATTTACAAGGTTGCTGATCAGACCAATCTTTTAGAGTGTGGAACTGTAAGAATCCCAACGTGTATATTGCCCAGTGAAGGTCGGCTTTTGGTAGGCCGTGGTAGAGAACACCCTGGCAGATTTCTCAACTAGTACGTCAAGGAAAGGGAGTTAATTTGACTGTGTTGTGAGGCTTTAAGACTAACCCAGACATACGCATCAGTAAACCTGACAAAGGGACAGGAATAGTCATATTTAACAAGCATGACTATACCAACAAAATGCACGCTATTCTTAATGACATATCCAAATTCGTATCCATTGGACCTGCTGCTCAACATGACTCGACAACGTTGCTCAAAAGTAAGCTAAGAAAATGCTTGCTGGACTTGCGTAAGTGCAAAAAGCCACTGCTTGATATATTTGACATGGTTCATCCTCACGGTTCACTAAGTCCACGTATGTATGGGCTGCCCAAGCACACAAAAGTGATGTCCCTTTATGCCCCATCATATCTATGAAAGGTTCTGCACACCATGAATTGGCCAAGTGGTTGGGTGAATTGTTACAAACAGTTTTGACCAAGATTTCCACAAGCATGGTGAAGGATTCCTTCACATTTGTGAAGGCCATTCAGGACTTCCATATCAATAGCAATGCTGTGTCCATGTGCTCATTTGACAATGCTAGCCTATTCACCAATGTTCCACTTAAGGAAACCATTACTATTTGAGCTGCAGCACTATATCATGGCGATCTAGACTCACCACCATTGCGTGAATCAGTATTCATTGAACTTATAAACTCGGCAACTCATGCAGTTGAGTTCAGTTTTAATGACACCATCTATGCCCAAATAGATGATATTGCCATGGAATCCGCTCTAGGCCCAGCTCTTGCAAACATCTTTGTTGGGTTCCACGAGAAATGTGTCTTCGATGAAATGACACCTAACTCCTATCCTTCACAAATTTCCGGCATGTGGTTGATACGTTTGCTATATTTAAATCCACAGCTGCATGTAACAATTTCCATACATGTCTTAATGGGCTCCATCCTGCACTCAAATTCACCTTTGAAATGGAGCAATCAAATTAACTCCCTTTCCTTGACATACCAGTTGAGAAATCTGCCAGGGAGAGTCTCTACTACAAGCCTACCTTCACTGGTCAATATACACATTGGGATTCTTACAGCTCCATACACTATAAGATTGGTCTTATCGGTGACCTTGTAAATAGGGCCCAAGCCCTATTTACCATGCAAAAGTGATGCTGAAACAGGGTGCATCATAGGCATCCTACAGGATAATGTATACCCTGATCAGATCATTTCATACTGTATATGATGTGGGCCTAAGGCCATCACTTTTGGCCCTGAAATGTGCCCAGTCTACTTCAGATTACCCTGGAAAGGCAAGGTATCTCAAAAATTTGAGCAACAGGTGAAGCTAGCTGTTTCATGCTGCTAGTATACAGTAGCAACACGAATGATATTCACCATTAACAGGATGCTGCAGTCAATAAAAAGGCATTCTATCTATCACACAAAAGAGTAATGTGATATATCAGTTTCAGTGCCAGTGTGATGCTACGTATGTAGGCCGTACATCTCCAAGACTGGTAGATTGTATCAAACAGCATGCCCCAGCCGCTGTTCACAACAGCAAAGTACAGACCGTACCCAACCAGCTTGTGCTTGCAAATCTCAAAACTCAGCATCCAACATTAGATGTGATTCCGCGATTGGACATTTGCTAAATAATCCTCAGTGTGCTAAGAATTACACTGGCCACCAATTGAAGACTGTCATTCGGGCTCACAGTGTGGCGCATTGCATGTACTGGAAGCTACATACTAATACACAGGGCCCTGTTCTTTGCAGACAAAAAGAACATGTACACACATTGCGCCTGTTTCAGCTAAACCAAATAAGTGACAGCCATTCACTGACTCATTCCTCAGGGCAATGCCTTGACCAATCAGGGTCAAGCTTCCTGGTTTAAATTTCAAATAATGTTTGGCAGTTACTTGTCAGTTGTCATCACAGGTGCATTCTCCATGGCAACGCCACTTGCGAACCAATCAGCACTCTCTTCACATAAAGTATAAATTGTTGTTTTCCCCTTATATTGGTATGCTTGCAAGATGTCCTGATGAGTGAAAGACAAACAGCTTAGACATGTCTCTTTTTTCAGCAATACTCAAGTTCTGACTATTAAAAAAATGATGAAAGATATGAAGGGTTCAAATAACACTGAACCTGCGTCAGTACTCATAACTTGAAAAGTAAATGGAGCCAACATATGCTCATCTCCACATGGGCTGCTATATAGCAGGAAGAACTAGTGAGTAAAGAATATTTTTGTGGTTATTTGTTCTTTGTGAATGCAGAAGCCTGAAGAGTGATTGACAGTTAGATATCATATGCTAGTTAACAAAGTTATCAAATTAAAGTGATGGTTTTCTGCACCTAATAATACCAGTACAATTCCATTCACTTGCATTTCCAAGCTCCTTTAATTGATAATTTTCATGACAAAGCAAGCAAATTTACAGGGAGGCTTCTGATTAAAATCCTTGGAATGCCACAACCTTCGCATATCAATCTTACTTGTCCCTTCAAATGGTTACTATGGTTACATTATCGCCAGAGGTAAATCTACATTCCATTTGCAGTAAACACAAAGAAGTCTCAACACAATGAATGTCTCTAAGGCTTTTATATATAAGAAAACATCCAATGACATTAATATTTCTGATTTGTCACAGTTACTGTAAGAAAATAATTCATGCCTTACCTTGCAGTTATGATTTCTACAAAAATGTTTACTGTTTTAACTACTACAAGGCGGGTGCTTCTCAAGGTAAGTCAGACAATATGCTGCTTTGTATAAACAAGCATTTTTATACCATTTAATGTACAATATATTTTTCTATTACTAAGGTGAGGTTGTGTCCCTTTAAGGCCACAAAGTGTAATCACTCTTAAGAAAGCACTGCATGTATTCATTCAGACATCAACTGCCACGCAGATTGCAGGTCAGAACCCTGGCTTTGCCTTTTTTAAACATGATTAGTATGGACAATTAAGAGTCAACATCCAGACAGCCTCAGGAACTCCCTATTCTTGGAGCATTCCTTTGTACAGACAGGCATACCAGATATATGTTATCTAAGTGTGCACTGTTTGAAAATCCTGACTTCTGCACTAGGAAAGGAGAAGTTATCAAGGACACAAAAAAAACAGCTTTTTCTTGCTTTTATTCACTACTTTTGATTGTAAAGTATGATGCAAAAAACATATAAATCTCTGCCTATGGTGTATTAGTATACATTTTCTTAGCAATCTTTGTGAAAAATAATTAAAGTCTGTTGAGAGCTTTATGACAAATTGTAATTGAGAAGAAACATGTTGGCTCCACAGATACCTACAAATACTTATTGAGACCTCAACTATCAACATCCGGGATATTATCATTGACCTTAAACTTAAAAATGCTTGTTTATACAAAGCAGCATATTGTCTGACTTACCATGAGAAGCACCCACCTTGTAGTAGTTAAAACAGTAAACATTTTTGTAACTGGTCATATCAATAATGTAACTACAAGATCAGAGGCTGAGTACTCTGTGATGAATGACTCACCTCCTGTTCCACTGATGCTCCTCCACTATTTGTAAGGTTAATGTTAGGAGTATGATGATATACTGACTATTCGCCTGAATAGTGCAGCTCCAATGTGCAACAACACTCAAGTATGGCACCATCCAGGATAAAGCTGCCATTGAATTCAATGTCTACCTCTTTCACTACTAGCACACTGTGGCATTAGCATGTACTAGCCACAGGATGAACAGCAACAACTCACAAAGCCTATTTTAACAGCACTTCCCAGCCTATGGCATTTGCCACAAAGAAGGGCAAGAACAATAATGTAATGGGAACACCATCCTCTCCAAATTTCCCTCGAAATCACGTTTCAATCACACTTCAATAGATGCGCTATCCTTTCATCATTGGTATATCAGAATACTAGAATTCCCTATCTGACACTGTTGTGGGAGCACCTCACAAGGCTTGAGTGGAAATGTAAAGCCTGTCTACCAGCTTTTCAGAGCAACTAGAGACAGATAATAAATAGGACCTTATCAGTGTTACTTACATCTGAAGAAGAAACAATGTATTCATATCGAATATAATGACCGTCATAGCAATTTTAAACAGTCAAAAATCAAGGAATTGATTAACCTGAAAATGTCTGTTGAGTATCTAATTTTCTGGAGGTAGTTGGACTGTTAAAATTGAACCACTAGAGTTAAAAGTGAGGACAAACAAATTTGTTGTACTCAAACTAGGAACTATACTCGTATTTCTGTAGTGGAAGACACATGCAAACAGGTTGCTGTTTGGGAGGTGGGTATGTTTAAGTGGGAGCTTACAAACTATGAAAGATTAAATTCATTTTCTTATCACTTTGTGTTATATTGTGCCTGAAATATGATTGTCTGATGTAGCAGAATCATTGCAACTTGGCAGCTTTTGGATGTATATTCATTTTACTTTTGCTGCCATGCAAGTGCGGATATTGGGAATAGTTATTTGGTTTTCTTGCACAGGAATAGGTTCTAAACTATGATATCTAAATGATAGAACCTCATCATGACAATAGATCATTCAGAATCATCCTATAATTCTTGCTAAATTATTTCTAAATGTATTCTTTTCTCAGTTTAACGTAATGTTTAATTTTGTGTTTTAAGTGTTCTTTTCTTTTACATACCAGTCATACATTATTTCACAAATGTGGAGTAAATTATCTTTGCCTAAACTTATCATCCAAGAGATTGGAAAGAACAATGACTTAGGACAATGTCTTTATAGTTCGGGAATATTGCCTTGAAATCATTCCTGACCAATGAGAAGAAAGTTCATCTTTTTCACTGGCTATAGATGCACAAACAAAGTTAGTTTAACCACCTGAATCCAGTTTCTTTTGAATGCATTTCCATAGTCTTTTCAGACTATGCCTTAAGAAAATGAAATTTGGGAAAAAGAAGAGTTATCTATTATTTTCTGGTCAATGTCAAGAGCTGCAGCATCTCTGAATTAATATAGGTTAAAACTGCTAAGTATTCTAATCTGATCCTCTCTGAATTGCTGGTAAAGGGCTTTACAGATGCATATTCATTGCTTTGTTTAATTTTTATTTATATGTTAAATAAAGGGAAACAGAATCTGAAAATCTGAAATTTTACGGAAATTCAGTAAACTACTGTGTTGTCAATAATATTGGAGCTTAGTACTTTCTTGTGCATTTTACAATCAACATACTAACCTTGCTATTATCGTGTAAGCTATTTGTGTCAGACCTTGAGATTGCAATGCTGATGAGCTTGTATTTTTTTAAATTAGTCCAGTTGGTGGACATATTTTTGTATCATTGCTATGATCTTGGTTGTTAAGAGCTGTGTGCGTTTTTCAGGTCTCTAAATCCTTTGAGTAGGAAAAAGGACAGATAGGTAACAACATCAGAAAACTGATTACAAGTTACAAACCTCTGAGAAAAGCAAACAAATTTTGGATATGGGAAAATCTGGTGGTAGAGGTGATACTCCTTTGTGTTTGAAGTCATGATGCAACAGGCTGAATAAACTGAACTCTGTGCTTCTCTGTGATGAGGTGGACCTGAAAGGAATTTGGTGTCTGAAATGGAGACATATTCTTTACCCTGGTACTGATTATCACTCATCTCATGGGGCTCAATGTATTTATATGTTGAATGAGTCATACAGACGAAATTGAATCCTTGATATTTGCTCAGTTTTATAACCTCATCCAGGGCTGCAGTGTAGGTCAGGTTGTGCTGGTCTTTGGTATTCATTATCAAGGTCCATGCATGAATAATGACCCCTTGCTGGAATTACCAACAGTGTGCCAATGTCTGTAGACCAATATCCCATCTAGAAGTCAATCCCTTCTTAAAAATAGAGGGGAGAAAATTGGCAATGAGAAAGATTATTCAAATCTCTATGCTCATTGATTTAATTTTCAAGTGCACATATGAATCACATGTATTCACACTATCCCCAAGTTTAGATCATTACTTCAGTAGTCTGTTGGTCACTGAAGCTTCATTTCTTGATGGTATTTATCTAGAGTTTTTAGTTCATCTCTTTCCTTCATCCTACTATTCTTGCATTGTAAATGATGCTTGATGCTTAGTTTCATCAAATATATATGCTATTTTAAATCCTACTTTTGCACCTAGATTAAAAACATTAGTTTTCTCATCAGCTTTGCACATCTAAGAGCAGCAACTCTTTCCGGGATATTGTCCAGTAAGTACCAAAAGCCCTTGGGACTTTGCCTAAGAAGCTACTTCTAAAATATGAGCCTGATTAGTGACTATTGGCAGTTATTCAACTGTGGTCCACCACAACTCAATCCCGTCCTGGTGTCAGCCATCATTCACGCACAGTAGTGATATCTGAATAGCAACTGGAAAGATGGAATTGTAATTTGTTCTTTTCCTCATCCAAGGGACACTGAGGCTAATTATATCACCCCACAACAAGCTTAATATGGAACAGGCTTCAAATCTGGAATCTTTTTATTTATATACAATGCCATATCATAATATATTGACCTACTGATCCTCTTGGAACACAGGCAGCACATTTTTATTTCAGTCAAATCTGTGGCTGATATATTGTAACTTAATAGCTTCTCTGTTGTCCAAACATGTCCTGATCTCCATAATATTTATTTGATTCAGGTGGTTGCTACAATCAAACTTTACATATTGATGCAGACATATTCAAAATGTCAGTTAAGACAAGTTACTTCATAATTGCTCTTTATTTGCACAATATTTTGGAAAGAGATGCTGCTTTTAGATCTGTGAAACTGATGAGAAAACTAATGTTCTGTTTAGCTGTTAATAAGCTAGTGACTCTCCTATTCACCTTACTCATGGTTAACCAGAATAAATGACGTCTCTTTCAGCTGTTTGTTCTACAGGTTACACTGCCACCTATGGACTGGATTAGAATTACAGGCCTTCTCATCATACGATTATTGTTCAGAGTTTGCAGTACTACAGGCATGACCATTACTGCTAGTGTTACCATTAACTTAAATGGACTGGAGTGTGACGATATACCAGCTCAAGATTGTAATATATTGTACATTTACAATAAAGGTAATTATTTGTCCTTAAATTCTTGGTGTTTCACACTTGTTTATATATTACAGTATCTTATATGCACTGCCAGTATCTGTCTCTTTTCTCCCCTCCCTCCTCTCAATAGCAGGCACCAGTCTTTTCTGTGGTGAGTCTGATGCCCAGGTGATACTTTGGTGTTCTGCCTCATATTGTTACAGAAAAAAATTGCTCCTGACAAAAGCATGAACAACTGTGCAAAAACATTGAAACAAATGACAGATCTTAAGAAAATGTGTTCCTATAACAAAGTTGCCATTTTATTCAAAGAAAATGCAATCATTTATTGTGTTGTCATTATACATATATTCTAATCATGTCAATTTGCATTAGTATTGATACATACTTCAGAGGCACATCATATCTGTTAAGCTCTTTATTTATATATTGCACATTGTGATAATTGACAGTATTTGTTTTGGTGCACATTTTAAATTGAGGATGTGGCTTTTTATTTTAAATTCATGACTGATGTGTTATTTGATTAATATAAGTCAGCAAATACTCTTTATCTTTAGGTGATATACCTCATATGGTCAGTCATTTTAAATGCACTTATTACTGAGGCAGGTTAATGATTCGCACTCTTCAAGTGTAAGCATTCTGCATACATCACATTCTGCTATTATAAATTACCATAATGCATTTGTCTGCCTCTTTTGTGAACACCTATTGCTTACCAGCCCCTTGTGTCATAACAAGGTACAATATTATCATGGCAGTTTTTCTTCATTAATCACTTTGTTCCTTCATCCAGTATTTCTTTGGTGATTTTTTTTTCTTCCCACAAAATCATTCGTTTTGCCTTTTATTCCTCTGCTTTTTTAGTTTTGTCTGTTGTCTTTGCCTCTTCTTTAGTACTGGAAGACTTCTCTGATTTCCCCTCTTTGTCATCTTTAACTTGTGTTTCTTCTTTAACTTCAGGTGTCTTTGCCATTATAGACTCCTTACTAATTTGTTCTTTTTCTGTTTCCTTTTCCTTTTGATCTTTAGTTGAATCTGGGGCAGGTTTCTTTATTTCTGATTTTTTCACTGTTACTGTTACCTCATCCTTTGTTTCTTTAATTTGATCTGTTACTTTGTCGTTAACTTCTGTTTTTTCAGGTTCCTTCACTTTCATTGTGGGACCTGGTGTGGTTGATTCTTCTTTTGTACTTTTCTTTGATTCTTCTTTTGATGCTTCTGTTTTTTCGCTCTTCACTTGAGGTGTAGGCTCTGGTGTAGAAGAGCCTTTCTTTTCTTTCGGTTCATCTTTGGGCTCCGGCGATTTGTCTTTTTTTTCTTCAGCTTTGGGTTCTGGTTTTACGTCCTTCTTTTCTTCAGCTTTGGGCTCTGGTTTTACATCCTTCTTTTCTTCAGCTTTGGGTTCTGGTTTTACGTCCTTCTTTTCTTCAGCTTTGGGCTCTGGTTTTACGTCCTTCTTTTCTTCAGCTTTGGGCTCTGGTTTTACGTCCTTCTTTTCTTCAGCTTTAGGCTCTGGTTTTACGTCCTTCTTTTCTTCAGCTTTGGGCTCTGGTTTTACGTCCTTCTTTTCTTCAGCTTTGGGCTCTAGTTTTACGTCCTTCTTTTCTTCAGCTTTGGGTTCTGGTTTTACGTCCTTCTTTTCTTCAGCTTTGGGCTCTGGTTTTACATCCTTCTTTTCTTCAGCTTTGGGTTCTGGTTTTACGTCCTTCTTTTCTTCAGCTTTGGGCTCTGGTTTTACATCCTCCTTTTCTTCAGCTTTGGGTTCTGGTTTTACGTCCTTCTTTTCTTCAGCTTTGGGCTCTGGTTTTACGTCTTTCTTTTCTTCAGCTTTGGGCTCTGGTTTTACGTCCTTCTTTTCTTCAGCTTTGGGCTCTGGTTTTACGTCCTTCTTTTCTTCAGCTTTGGGCTCTGGTTTTATGTCCTTCTTTTCTTCAGCTTTGGGCTTTGGTTTTACATCCTTTTCTTCAGCTTTGGGCTCTGGTTTTACTTCCTTCTTTTCTTCATCCTTGGGTTTTGCTTTTGATTCCTTTTCCTTTTCATCTTCATCTGCTTTAGAGGGTTCCTCTGGCTCCTTTTTCTTTTCTCCTTTCTCTGCTTCTTTAGCTTCTGGCTCCTTTTCTGTCTTTTCTTTCTCTTCTGCTTCCTTATCTTTTGTTGTAGGTTCAGCTGGTTTTATTTCATCCGCCTCACTCACTAGTTCCTTTTGATCTTTGGCAGATTCTTTTTCTTGCTTTTCTGTTGGTTGCTCCTTTTCCCCCTTTTTTACATCCTCTTCCTCTGTTTCTATTTTTTCTTCAGCTTTCTCATCTACAGGTGGCTTTGCTTTATCTTCTTCCTCAGCTTTTTTGGTCTTTGTGTCTTCCTCTTTCACAGCCTCTTCATCAGATTTAGCCTCTTGGTCACTCTTCTCTGCTTTTTCAGCCTCTCCCTCTGCTGCTTCTTCAGTTTCTGCCTTTTCATCTTCCTTTTCAGCTTCCTCCTCCTCTTCCTGTCCTCCTTCTGCCTCTTCAGCTTCTTCTGTTGCAATGGTCTTTTCACCCATTTCTTCCTCTGCAATATCTTTTCCTTTGTCAGCTGGTTTGGCTTTTTCTTCAGGCTTGGCTTTAATATGGTTTGGTAGTGTAGGAACTTTAGGGTAGCCTTCTATATAAGGATAAGAAGGTGGCCCAATAAACCTTGACTCTTCACCCTCCAGGAGTTTCCTTTCCAAAATAAAATAACAACAATAATAATTATTAGTAATAATAGTTGCTTACAAACGTACTGTTGTGTCCTTTTTTTATTAACAAAAACACTGTTTACTCATTAGAGCTAAAGGAAAGACAAGGAATACTGGACAACTGAAATAAAAATCGGAAAATGCTAGAACCATAAGGTCAATGGTCAGTATGTGAAACAGAAATAGAGTTGTAATTAAGAAATTCACCCCAGCTTCCTAACTCACCTTATTTCGCATTTCTAGCTTCTTAAAAAAAATCAATACCATTTGTTGTCCAAATTCCAATTAAATGACTTTCTTCCTTTCTCTTATGATGCTTCCGAATTAGGTTTCCAAAAACTCAAAACTAGCAACCATTCTACAACATCGGTTCTTCATATCTACTCTCGCATCAAAATACCATTATAGCTGTTACATGATTTAAAATATGATTGTCTAACCTAATTATATTGTGAGCTATTGTCTTCTATGTCCTTTCCTCTGACATTTAGACCGGACGCGCTCAAACTCGCTCACGCACTTTGCACTTGACACCCACACGGTTACCTGTAAGCCGCGATTTCAATATCCAAAGCCATTTTAACATTGAGTAAGTCTTGGTATTCCCTGAGTTGCGCAGCCATTTCCCATTTTATGTTTCTCAAATCGTTTTCAAGTTGCTGAGCCGCTTCCTATAACATTAAATATTTTCCAGAAATCAATGGTTACGCACATGAAAACCCTTCAATCTTGTCAAATTCAGGATCAGATTCTGTCAGCATATTAACGTGTACAATCGGGAATTTAAGGAAAACTTGGATATAAAACTTAAGACTAACTTGTAACCTTGATATTAAACAACCTAAACCAATTGCCTTCTCAAGGTCATTTTTAAAAGTTAAACGAATTTGACAGCTTTTTTTAACCAAAAGTAAATAAACCCTAATTCCCTTAAACTGTTTATTTTCTCTATTGGGAAAATGGTTGAGTCACTAAGGTAAATGTACCCAAAGACTACCTGGTAGCTGGAAAGGTCTGCATTGTGCCTGTCCTCCATCTCAAACATTTGCCTCGCCAGTGAGTCTTTGGTGCCTTTCAAGGTCTCCAGCTCGGTATTCTTGGACTGCAGATGTCTACGATATTCTAAGATTTCGTCCTGGGCTGCGTGGATGGCGTCCGTGTTGACCTTGGCGGCTTGGTTCAGCTTTTCCAGCTTCACTTTGAACACCTCCTCGGTCTGGCTGGTGGTCTTGATGGCGTGACCCTCCATCTGCGCCCGGATCTCTCGGAGGGCGGCCGTAATGTCAGACTTGAGAGAATCCCTCACTTCTAAAGTTACCTGAGAGCCCTGGATTTGATTCAGCAAATCTCGAACTTCCTCGTCGTGGTTCGCCTTCATAGAAGAAGCCTCGTCCGTGAGGAAGTGCAGCTTCTTATCCAGGTCCAGCTTCATCAAGCCCGCATCCTCTGTATACTTACTCAGGGCTCTGATACCGACGTCAATCTCTTCCCTTATTCTGTTCTCGTCGTCGTACCTTTGTTTGATGTGTTGGATATCCTCCTCCAGATGTTCCTGCTCCAGCTGTAACTGTGCCTTGTCATTGCTGATCTGCACCACCACATTGCGTAGATCTTTGATTTCTCTCTCATACAGCTCTCCTATTGCCGACCTGCCGGCTTGCTGCTGCCTCAGGGACGCCGCCTCCGCTTCCAGGTTCTTGTTCTGAAGCTCCAGGTTCCTTACTTTGTCGATGTAAGTAGCGAAGCGATCGTTCAGAGTCTGCAGCATCTCCTTCTCGTTGCGGGACCTGATGTCCCCATTGAGGAGCCCGGAGTCCAGGCTCTCGGTGGAGACGGTGACCTGAGAGCCGAAGCTGGCTGAAAGGCCCGGAGCGACTCGTTTGTACGCGGTGACTGTGCTGGGGCTGCGGGACCATATCTGCGAGTGGAAGCCGCTACTTACTAAGGAGCCTGACGAGCGGGACACGGGCCGGGGCGACTCCCCCAATACCCTGCGGTAAGAGCCGCTGCCGAGCATTGTATCCAGACTGTAACTCATCGTGCGGAAGGGGAGAGTTGCACTGCAGTGGCGAGGGTGGAGGCTGCGCCTTTTATAGACCGCAGAATGTGCGAACTTGGCAGGAACCTTATTCCAGCGACGTCTCACTCACCAATCTGCTGAAGATGTCTCTTCCCCACCCCAAACCCCACAGCCCCCACCACCCATCCCCCACCACCGCCCTCCCCCAGCCCTCGACCTCTTGTATGTGGAAATATAACTATTTTAAACAGATCAGGTTACAGATACTTCTCCATGCAGATAAAAGAACTTAAATAACCAAACGTATTTCGAGTAAAATTCTCTTTGCATATAATTCCCTATTGCATATAATTGAATCACGGGATAGCAACTGCATCTGGAAATTCACGATTTTGCCCGTTATTTTATATTATAAACTAATATGCTAATATGAAAACGTGGCAAGTCAAACTGGGGTAGGTTTAGCGGCTTTGTTGATGAAAGGTTTCCCTTACTGATATTTTGCTTTTTGTCCTGATGTTTGATTATATTCCGCATGGTTATTAATTATTCACATTTTAAATTTAAAAAAACTTATTACTACACGGACTCTAACAAGTTTAAACCATTGTAAGATACTTTGTATACTGTATCTAAATGTACAAGCGTTTATTAGTGCGTGTAAAAAGTTTATGTTACTGAGCTGGAAGATCTCAGATTTCTTACTAATATTATACAAACTGCGAGAGGTGGGTGGGAGGTGTTGAGTATCTTATATTTTTGTTATTTTCCTCCTAAGTGTACAAAAAGAAGCCCTCACCACTGGACACACACACACACACACACACACGAAAGTTTTGGATATATTCTTGCAAAACTGAACGTGTTTTCAGCACTACGCATCCCAGACAGCGCCTTCCGCAGTGTCGTCTTTTAAGAAGGTGTGGCCTTTATTACAAAATGGGAAATATTGTCGGGCTGGCTGAAGCTTTCCCATTGAATATATCAAGAACAAATATCAAAACAAAAATTGAATGCACATTGCAGTTTTTTTAAAAATTACAAATAAATCAAAAGCTGGCAGAATCTCGTAACTGATTCGGCACCATAACTATACTGAGTGAGTCATGTCAGTGGACCGGGAGGTGCTGACAACCATTAAGAAATGAATTGCATGTTTGGAACGATCTTGCAATTTTAAGCCTTCATGTTTGATGTAAATCTAGTTTAGGAGTGCAATTAATATAATTACCAGTAAACATTATTAAATGGGCTGATGGGTTTATTTAACAGAATTAAACCCTTCACTTCATTAACTTAAACCAATCCATTGAGAAGCAAAATAAGCTTTAACTATTATTTGCTGGTGACGTTTAATTATGTATCAGAGAATAAATATTGCTCGATTTACATGTCAACAATCTGCATTGATGTAGCATATTTGACGGAGAAGGCATCTCAAGACCCTTCAAAGACAGGTAAGGGCAAAATAGACCAAAGAAGCAGAGATTAGGGGGGAAAATCTTAAAGTTATTTTTCATGTGTGAGTTTTCAAAGTGCTTAGTGACAGATTATTCGTCATGGGGTGGCATCATGGCACTGTCTATCCACAAGTGTGCACTTAGGAGAACAGGTCACTGAATAAGCTGAATACCTAGTTCACCCCCATCCTCTCCACTCAAGGGTGATATACCCAATAGTAGCATGCTTATTACTACTTTAGAATAAAGAGATATAGAGATTTGTGAAAAAACTACAGAAAAACCATTGTCCTCCAATTGACCTCAGATGAGGTCTTGCTACACAAATCTCCAGCGTAGCAATAGGGTATTATATTTATATTAAGTTGAACCATAGAATATTACAGAGAAGAATACTGCCATTTGTTTCATTGTGAATGTGTCAGTCCTTTGCTAGAACAATCTAAAAAGTAATCCCACTGCGCTGCTTTCTCATCATAACCCCATATGTTCCTCTGCTTCAAATAATTACCTACTTTTACCATGCAATGCAATGGTCTCTACCTCAATAATTCTATATGTTAAAGTCATATTGTAACAATTTATTGTGTAAAGAATTTTCTCCTAATAACCCCTTTTCCTATTCTTTTATTGACAATTTTAAATTGATGATTCCTCATCACTGAATCCTGAATGAAAGAAAATAGATTTTCCCTACCAACCTATCAAAAATTTTCATAATTTTCAAAGCCCCTATTAAATCTTAATTTCATCTGCTCCAATAAGAGTAGCTTCAGTTTCTTGGCTCAAATCTTATCTTTCATTTTCCAATCCTGTTATAATCCTGGTGAAACAATGCCGAACACTGTCTATGGTTTTCATATCTTTCCCATGATGAAACAACTAAAAGTGCACACAATACTCTGCTGGCGTACACATCTATCATTGCCTCTTTGGTTTTGTACTCTATGCCCCCATTTCTAAAATCCTCAATGCTACTGTAGTGTTGTCAATATTTTTTGGTATTTTGTTGCAGATTATTGATGTATATTTTTCTCCAAGGCAAACACCACTCATTAGCTCTAAACCTTTGGTTCATGTCGGTAACATAATTGGTTTGGGCACAAAGTAATGTGAGATATGCATCTCAATTCTTACCATACCACTTTTAAAGATTGTGAAATCATTCTCCATTTGGTATCCATAATACATGTTACACTAATTGCCCTTTGCTTTGTTTTAGCCCTGACTTCCTGGGCTTAATTTGTGCCATGCTGTACTTACACCATTTGTTCCTTCACATTTTCTGCTACTATTGCATCATGCTTTATGCCTCCAGTTGCATAGTTAGTTGGAATATAGATTTTGTAGCTCAAAGATGCAAAACCATGCCACTGCAGCACCACCACTGACATCATGGCGTGTGATAACAGTACATGAGCAGTTGTCTTTTGGTTACAATTGTGAGCTTTATAGGATTGTTGTGTTTAAGAACTGTACCTTTTGGTTTATAGAATTACTATATTTTGGGATGGTAGTTTTAAATGCAGGTTAGCTGAAAGGAAGTTGGAATCAAAGATAATGATGAGCATTTTTACTTAGCTACAAAGCTAATGTGTTTTCCATTGCCACAGGGAACAGGGTAGAGGAAGCTATTTTGAGATCAGGTTACAGTCTTCCTTATAAACCCAGATATATCAAGACAGGCAGAAGTTGCAGTTTGGTCTTGTGTGGTCTGCGCCATTTGAGTAGAGTAGAGCAAGCAAAAAATAGAAGCTGCCAGGCCTGTACCTTAAGCAGAGAAAATGCTGACTCTATCATTCACCATGTAGAACATAGGTAGGAGCTTAAATTCAGATTAAAGACCAAGTTCATGAGGAGTTAAAGGAGGCTGGAAGACTTGCTTACTTTGGAGCTAGAATAAGAAATCTACTGTGTAACCCACATAGTGAGAGATAGTTCTGGGATTAGAGATACACCAGCTGGGAAAGTAAAAAGGAAGCAACCCATTGGAAGGTGGGAGCACCTGTGAACTGTTTTCAATAAGAACTGT
Organism: Carcharodon carcharias; assembly: GCF_017639515.1. NCBI lineage: Eukaryota > Metazoa > Chordata > Chondrichthyes > Lamniformes > Lamnidae > Carcharodon > Carcharodon carcharias. Next base: position 28,177,347 of record NC_054479.1, read on the forward strand.
AATTCTATGGAAAGTGTGATGTGTGATAAGTAAAAAGGAGCCATGTATTTTAAAGTATAAGTTTCCTAAAGGGTAAATAGTGTTTAGTCAGTAATTTTTAGTCATTTGCTAAAGTAAAAGTTTTTAAAAAATGAAATCTTGGCATCTCATTCTTTCAGCTGTCAACTGGAATTTCTCTTTAAAAGGTATCAATCTATAAGGTGATCATTACAAGTCATAGGAATTCACAATGGAAAAATTGTTGACATAAAATATGAAAAAGGGTGGCTAGCATTAGGATTTGTAAACAGTAAGCTAGAGACAGTGGAAATCCAAAGAGGCTTGAGGTCCATGTGCATTGATCATTAAAATGTCATGGACAGGTACCAAAAATAATCAAAAAGGTTAATGGAATGCTGGGCTTAACATCCAGAGGACTAGAACACAAGTGGGCAAGAGTCATGCTGCAGCTACAGAAAGCCCTGGTTAGACCACACTGAGTGCTGTTAGCAATTACATAGAAACATAGAAAACAGGAGCAGGAATATGCCATTTAACCCTTTGAGTCTGCTCTACAATTCAATATGATCATGGATGATCCTCTATCTCAACACCATACTCTTGCATTTTCCCCATACCCCTTGACACCTTTAGAGTCCCAAAATCTATCTATTTCCTTCTTAAATATATTCAGTGACTTGGTCTCCACAGCCTTCTGTGGTAGAGAGTTCCATAGGTTCACCACCGTCTGAGTGAAGAAGTTTCTCCTCATCTCAGTGCTAAATGGTCTACCCTGTTTCCTCATAATGTGACCCCTTGTTCTAGATCCCCCAGCCAGAGGAAATATCATCCCTGTATCCAGTCTGTCCATCCCTGTCAGAATTCTATATGTTTCAATGAGATCTCCTCTCATTCTTCTAAACTCAAGTGAATACAGGCCTATCGGCCCAATCTCCCCTCATAGACAATCCTGTCATCTCAGGAATCAGTCTGGTGAACCTTCACTGCACTCCCTCTATGGCAAGTATACCCTTTCTTATGTAAAGTGACCAAAACTGCACACAATACTCCAGGTGTGGTCTCACCAAGGCCCTGTACAACTGCAGTAAGACATCCTTGCTTCTGTACTCAAGTCCTCTCGCACTGAAGACCAACATACCATTTTCCTCCTTAACTGCTTGCTGCACCTGCATGTTTGTTTTCAGTGATTAGTGTACAAGGACACGCTGGTCGTTTTGTATATCAACATTTCCCAATCTATCACCATTTAAATAATACTCTGCCATTTGGTTTTTCATACCAAAGTGGATAACTTCACACTTATCCATGTTTTACTGCATCTGCCATGTATTTGCCCACTCACTCAACATGTCTAAATCACCTTGAAGCCTCCTTCTCATTGCCCACATTCCCACCAAGTTCCACGTCATCAGCAAACTTGGAAATATCACATTTGGTTCCCTCATCCAAATCATTGGTATATATTGTGAATAGCTGGGGCTGAAGAACTGATCCCTGCAGTCACTACCCTACTAGTCACCACCTGCCACTCCAAAAAAAAAATTATTCTATTCTCTGTTTCCTGTTGGCCAAATAATTCTCAATCCATGCCAATATATTACCCCCCAATCCCGTGTGCTTTAATTTTACATGCTAACCTCTACTTTATCAAAAGCTTTCTGAAAATCCAAATATGCCACATCCACTGGTTTTCCCTTATCTAATCTGCTAGTTAGGTCCTCAAAACACTCCAGTAGGTTGGTCAAACATGATTTCCCTTTCATAAATCCATGTTGACTTTGTCTAATCCCATTCTGGGCATTATATTTTAGGAATGATGTATTGACTTGTAGGGAATGCAGCATAGATTTACTAGAATGATATCTAAACCCCAAATGTTAACTGAGGAGAAATGACACAAACTATGGGTGATTGCCTGGAATTTAGAAGATTTCCAGTGGTTTGATTGAAGTTTTCAAAATAATAATGGAAACAGGGTAGATAAAAATGACTTCCGTTGGTTTAGGTTATCAAGGACTGGGGGAGATATCCTTAAAAGTAGAACCATGTCTTTCAGGAATGAAATTAAGGAACACTTTTACACACAAAGGGTGGTAGAAGATGGCACTCTGTCCTGCAAACGACAGTTGGGTTTAAATTTGAGATTGACTGATTTTGTTATTGGAACCTTTTTATTGTCCAAAGGTTTAATATGGGGCGAAGGCTGGTGTGTGGAGTTAGGTCGCAGCTCAGCCATGATCTTACTGAATGACGGAACAGGCTCCAGGGTCGAAATGGTTTACCGCTGTTTCTGTGTTCCTAGGAAGTGCGTGCAGAATGCTTTGTATATACTGCCATAGATATTCCAGTTGTTTTTTCCCCTTTATTGTGCTGTATACTATGTGTCTGCACAAGTTTACAAAACAACAATAATAAAGTGCACAGTCCCTACAGGAAGCTTCCATATCTTGATGAGGTCCAATAAATGGTTTGCTGCCGCGTCTTTTGGTGAACCCGTTTTCGATTGAAAATATATTCAGGATTTAGTTAAAGCCCATGAATCAATCAGGAGTTTGATGAGTTCCACGAGTAGAGTTAACTTTGTTTCAATTTTTCCATACTTCCTTGTTTTGTGATAGCTCTGTGTGCCTTACTTTATCTGGAAATAAAATTGTCTCTTTTACCAAATCATTTCCGTTAAATAAAATCGGTCCGGATTGATTAAACATATGAATTCATTGATGCCTGAGAAAATGTTCGATATCAAAGGGATTTTACTTCATTGATTAATGTCAGTTTTATACTTTGGGGTCTAGACTTGAGCCCACCTCAGGGAGAAAAAACAATAAAACAGCCCCAAGAAACCAAAGATTTCATTTCAATGGCAAAGCAGGTCCAAAACTCGCAGGTTGCATAGATGCCTGCAATATCCAACTCATTTTAGCAGAGCTCGTAGCTCCGAGTCAACTATTGTAAGGGTTAATAAATATAGAAACATAACGCCAAAAACGAAAGGGTTTTGGCCAAAAGCCTTCCTCTAATTCACTTCTATAGTCTCATTACTTTAGATTTAAGTTTAAAACTACACACGAACATGTCATTTAGCTCTTTAAAACTATTTTAATAAATCATCCCGTTTTAAAGACGATATTATTTCATCTAGCGGAAAGGTGTTGTTTAATTCAATCTAAACACTCAGCATATTGCGATTTTTTAAAAAAAAGACACAAACCCCTTTAATGTAAAATTCTTACCTATTTAATTTTTCAATCATTCAAACAAAATATATTTCTGATCTTCCGACTGAAGCATCAGATTCTCTTATTTATTTCAAGGTTAATGGAATTTTAAATTAAATTAAGCATGGATGATGACAAGTGCTAGATTATTTCCGATCCCCATACTTCCTTTAAAACTATGCAATTGCAAGACCCGGTTTAATGGCAGCTACAAAAGCAGCGGTGAAAGTTGAACCTTTAGATGTCGATTCAATGAAACAATTAAAGCGACATACAATAAAATGGTTTGACTTCCTTTCCCTTCTATCATAAAAAATAGCTGATTTAATTTTTGTGACAAAACTTCAATACAATTGTAAATATAACTTTGCATATTATCTGGCTGTGGACGTAAAATAATCCTTGATTAATTTAGAATCCTTAAAAACATTTAGAAAGGTCTATATCTGTATTTCAGTATCTTCAAAGTATAAATCTCGGCCGGTGGACAAAAATGGGTACTGCTGGAATTTGCAGCTTCTGGGCTGCGGTGTGAAGCTGGCGCAGCGCATTGGGTGTCAGTCAGAGCCCACCTTTTGGTCCGTTTCCAAGAGAGCCGAAGAGAGCATTCGGCAATTTCCACTGCCGGACCCGAAGCCGAGCTCCCGCCGAACGCGGCATTCGGCGATTTCCGCTGCCGCGCCCGGAGCCGAGCTCTCGTTTCTTCGTGGCCGAACCGAAGGTGACGTATTCAGTGTTCGCCATCCGGTTGAAATTGATGACGAGAAACACACAAAACAAAAAGCGCCTCCCAAGCCGGTTGTTGTGATGCTGACATTTTAACCAATAAACCGCCAAATGGTCGAGTGGGGGACCGGCTAGAATTTGAAGAGGGATATGACAGCTTTCATTGTGAGTACTGTACCTGCTGCAGGCTGACAGTGAAGCAGGCCGGCGTTTTGACTGGGGCTCTCCTAAAATGGCGGTTATCTCTTCCACCTCTAATGGGTTTGTTATATTTACAGAAATATATATATATAAATATATATTTGAAAACGTATGTGATTTACTTTCAGCCGTCTTGTCTACGAAGAGGTGCCAACACAGACCATACTTTCTAACCCAATATGGTCACCTGATGTAAAGCTAGTACCTGCCCAGGAGGTTTAAAAGATTTAAAGAGCAGTGATGTGTTTCACATGTTCATTTTGTCCTAAGTAGTTGGCCAGGCAGATAGAGAAATTTGATCAACCGTTCTTGGCCGGCTCCGGCAGAAAGACGTTGTTTAAAATATTGAATATATTACAAGTGAGAGGCAATATAAGATCTCTCAAATTATCCTGTTAAAACTAAAGGAAAATAACTTGTTAGATGTTTGTGCATTTTCATCACAAGAATGCCAAGAAGAAAAGTTTCTCTATTGTACATGCGTATTTTACCTTCTGTAAGAAAACAAATAAAATAAACCATAGTTATGGATGGGAATTTTACTAGTTCTGTATATTGCAAAGTTTTCTAGAGCTTTTAAAGTATGCCTTGAGACATAGGAAAGCTCGGGTCTGCCTGTTTAGACATCAGTGCAAATTCCCCAAGCCTTTCTGTATTCTTAACTCACAATATTAACACGAGTCGCTTTCACGTCTAACCAATCTATGTTTTTGTGCCATGTAATACCCAGTCATACATAGGATTGTTAGATATCAACATAACCTAGTTACCATAAAGCTGAGCACAGTACCCTGTGGCTGTGGCAATTTTAGATTAATGTGTGAACATCTCCAATCCTAACTTTATAACCGTTAAAGGTTCTTAAGAAAAATATTTTTAAAAGTTGAATTCATAGGTTTAGTTTACAGTATCCTCTAGGCTGAACATTTTTTAACTTTTAACAAAGAAATGAAAATGAATCTATAAAATTAAGCAATGTAAATTTAGGAATCTTGTAGAAGTAGAGTGTAGAAGCCAACAAATAACCCCTTACCCGTTTTGCTAAATGAATGCAAAGACCGCCAAGGACTGTGTAGAATTCATTTTGCCATAAATACTTAAGGGTTCCAAATTTGTAGTTTAGGCTGCATGTTGAGTAATGTAAGAAGAAACATATTAAAGGAAATTTGATTGTAATTATTTAAAAAAAGTATCTCAGTTAGTGACTGTTCTGTCATAATGACTTCCTTAATCCACAGTATCAAAAATAAACTGTCAGAGTTCTAGAATCCAATGTACGCAGTAATCCAAATGCATAAAATATGTTGGGATACTTAACTCGACACCTTCACCTCATCTGAATTTAAATCTGTGGAGAGTCTATGATTGTGTTGAACTGGATCATATTTTTGGGGTTGCCACACTATGTATCTTAAGGGATTAGTGGCAATACAACTGACCTGCGTGCGCCCCCCCCCCCCCCCCCCCCCCCCCCCCCCCCGCCATTTACAAGAGCAGTATGTACCCAAATGTATCAAGACCTGAACAATATTCAGGCTTGGACTGATAAATAGTAAGTAACGTTTTCCAGACAATGATCATTTCTAACAAGAGAAATTCTCTAACCACTTCTTAACATTCAACAGCATTACCATCACTGGATTCCCCCACCATCAGTATTTTGGGGGCTTCTATTGACCAGAAATTGAACTGAATCAACCACTTAAATACTGTGGTGACAAGAGCATGTCAGAGGCTGGGAATTCTGTGGCGTTAACTTGCCTCATGACTCCCCAAAGCTTGTCCACGAGGTACAAGTTAGGAGTGTGATGGAATACTCTCCAATTGCTTGGATGAGTGCATTTCCAACAGCACTCAAGAAACATGACACCACCCAAGACAAAGCATCTTCTTGAGGGCACCTAGGGATGAACATCAAATGTTGGCCTTGCCAATGACTCTCGCATCTTAAGAATGAATAAGAAAAAGCTGATCTGCTGCTGAAACTCTTATCCATGACTTTTGCTATCTCGAGACTCGACTGTCCAACGTTCACTTGCCTGGTGTTCTACCTTGCACCCTCTGTAACATCATCCAATGCCCTCCTGCCCATATTTTAATTTGCACCAAGCCTTATTCACCCACTACCCTGTGCCCTCTGACCCAAGTTTGCCCCCAGTCTGGCAATGCTTTGATTTTAAAATTCTTATCTTTGTTTTCTACTCCTTCCACCCCTATCTCTGTAACCTCCTCCAGCCCTACAACCTGTCGATATGTCTGCTGTCCTCCAATTCTAGCCTCTTGCATGTTTCATTGCTCTATCATTGACAACCAGATTTCAGCTGCCTTGGCCATGAGCTCTAGAATACCTGTCTGTGTCTTATTTGTTTTAGGGTGCTCCCTAAAACCTACCTCTTTGACCAAGCCTTTGATCGCTGGTCTTAATATCTTCTTTTATGGCTTGGTGTCAAATTGTGATTGATAAAACTTGTGTGAAGACCTTCTGGGTATTAAATGCATTATATAAATGCAAGTTGTTAAATTTAGCTGCCTAGATTTTATTTTCTTTCTTAATTTATGCAGTAGGAAAGTAACAATGATTTTTAGCTATCAAGGTCAAAGCTAGCAATGTAGTTAACAATGTTTGATGATAATTCTGCTCAGTGTGCTTATATGACCGAAGGAGATATCAAATCTCACTTAATTTTTGCATTTTGCGCATTGCCTGCATTTTTTTGTGGCTCTGACAGACCACACTGTAACTATCATGGGAATATGCTATCGATCATTTGCACCCTTGCTGATGCAGTAAATGTTTGCTGCAGTAGTGGATTTTGCAACCTTAGCCACTGCAGTTTCTGAATACAAGCTCTTGAAGGGTGTGCCAGACACAGATTTCCGTAGTGCATGCTATGGTTCTGCTATAGTTTTATTTGCTTTATTTGACTATTTAGCTCTGCTGTATTAAGCATCAACAGTGTGCAATATGATCAATGATTATCTATTGATTTTTTTTCTAGCAATGATTGAAATAAAGGGCAGGCTAGAAACTTCTATTTATGTCTCACTAAAGCACATTTTGTTTCAATTTTAACTTATGAGGGATATCAGTTCTCAAAGTACCAGAAATTGGATTTTATCGGTTTCTTCTTAATGTCAGGTATTTCCAAATAATATACAGGTTTTATCTTTAAATTATCTGATGAAGTATAAATGTCTTTTATCCGACCACTTAAAAATGGCAGTCAAGAAAAGCATTGAAAAACTAGGGACTTCATGTCAGTTAGAGGGATCTAGGTGTCCTAGTGCATGAATCACAATAAGGCTAGTATGCAGGTACAGCAAGTAATTGGGAGAGTTAATAGAATGCTTTTGTTTAGTGTGAGGGGAATTGATTAGAAAAGTAGGGAGATTATGCTTCAGTTATACAGGATACTGGCAAGACCACATCTGGAGTACTGTGTACACTATTGGTTTTCTTGTTTAAGGAAGCATGTAGATGCGTTACAAACAGTTTGGAGGAGGTTTACTAGACTAATACCAGGAATGGGCGGGTTGTCTTATGAGGAAAGGTTGGACGGACTGGGCTTGTTTCTACTGGAGTTTAGAAGAATAAGGAGCGACTTGATTGAAACCTTTAAGATCCTGAGAGGTCGTGACAGGGTAGATGTGGAGAGAATGTTTCCTTGTGTGAGAGAATCTAGAACTAAGAGTCATAGTTTAAAAATAAGGGCTCGCTCATTTAAGACAGAGATGAGGAGAAATTTTTTCGCAGAGTTGTGAGTCTTTGGAAGTCTCTTCCTCAAAATTCAGTGGGAGTAGATTCTTTGAATATTTTTAAGGCTAAATAGATTCTTGATAAACAAGGGTGGGGGTGGGGCGAAAGGTTATCAGGGCTAGGCAGGAATGCGGAGTGGATGTTACAATCAGATCAGCCATGATCTTATTGAATGGTTGAACAGGCTCGAGAGGCTATGGCCTACTCCTCCTAATTTGTATGCTCGTATGTATGTTTGGAGAATAAATATCAAGCTTATAAAGCATCAAAGTAAATATGTTAATGGAAAAATTTTGCAGTATGTACTAGAATTTTATTCAGCCTTGGTTCAAGATCCCACAACACTATTTGAAAAAGAACAGAGGTGTTTGCCCCAATGTCCTGCTCAATGCTTGTCCTTCAGCCAGTAGTACCTAAAACAGATTATCTGGAAATTCATTTGTTCGCAGTTTGTGGGACCTTGCTATATGCTAATTTGGCTGCAGCATTTGCCTACAAAGTAACAGTTATTAAACTACGCTTTGGCTATAAAGTGCTGTACAACATCACTTAGGTGCCATTAAATGAAAATTCTTCCTTTCTCAGTTTACAAGCGGAAAGGTCACCCAGCTGAACAATTTTCCAAAGCAAAATCGAGATGTAAGCCATGCACAGCTAAACTGACTGTCCTTAGTTGAACCTTGGCGCAGCCAGTGTAGTTCTCTGATCCAGTTAGCTGTGGTTTTTGCAGCAGTCATGGAGCGTAGCAGGAATAAATCAGTGGCAGATAATCAATGAAGGTTTTTTCAAAAGAAAAATAACATAAGTTTGCAGAGTTAGAAGGGACATCTCAAATACACACACTTTTGATGAAACATTCTTAAAAAAAATAAACCCCACCTTATTTCAGCTGTCTCAAAATTCTATCTTAATATTTTGGAGGCATTACTAAGGAATATTGGAATTGACCATAAATTCAAAGGTGAACAATTTCTCAATAGAGAGATAAAGAGAAACTTTTAGAATTGATAGCCACATGGCTTTTAAGTTTTCTGGTTTGTCCATTTTTTTGATGTGTTGGAAACTAGGGCAAAACATTAATGGAGAGGGACACCCATGGATCAACAGTACTAATGAGAAGTGCTCGCTTGCATTTGTCCTTTTAAATTCATAAATACGTCTGTTGGAAGCTTTGCTTATTTTACCATATGCTCTCCAGGTTATGAAATTCAGTTGCCAAAAACCTTGAAAACTGGTTAGTTATATAACTTATAATGAAAAATAAAGCTTTGTAGATTGCATTCCATAGTTTACTTTTCAAATTTAGAGTGCAGCCTTCTTTTCATTTTCTCAATTAGTTTTCTCTCATCCTCTCTAGGTATGCTTGAGAAAATTCAAGTGGATAATTTAGATTGCAGGCAGAATAGATGCTTGATGGCTGGTATCAGGAACTCACTGTCTGAAAATTAACAATATTGAACTGCAGCCTTTTGCTTTGTGGCACTCTAGGCTGAAGACATTCCTTAATTCTGTATCAAGCTAGATTTGCTGTGCCTGTTTGTCAGTTCCAAAATTCCTCAATTTCTTGTTCATAGACTGCTGGCGCTGGTTCAGCTGGCAAGAAATTCCTAGCTTAGCAGTATAAATGTCCTTCTGAGACATTGACAAGCTTCACAGAGAATGATGGACAACCTGTCCCACGTCTGCTTAATTGTTGCCTGTTGTCCTTGCAGCCACTGCAGCTGCATGGTTGGGAGAAGGTTGCAGGTGCTTCCACCATGGCATTCCTTTTCTCTTAGCAGCTGAACTGTTTTCCACTCATCTGCCTTCTATGATTTCCTGTACAGCTTTGAAGCAGATGCTTTTTGGGCCCATAAAGATCGCACCAGAGGTATAAGATAAGCTTCCACACCACTGATTTTGCCATGTCATTGAGACCAAAGACATGCTAACTGACAAGAACGAAGGATCAGATGCTGAACTTTATAATTACATAAGCAGAGCAGAATTGGAAAATATTATGCTACAATGTACATTGTTCTGAGACTTTATTATAATACATTCTAGAAAAGGTAAATTTGAAGCAATGTTTCAAGCAATTCAGTGCCGATTGCCAAAAGTCAAATTTAGGGCGCAAGCTCTTTTTCACAGTGTTTGGGTATGATGATGAATACAAAAATCTTTTAAGAAGCAGTTAGATGGTGCAGGTTTCTCTGGATAGATCAGTGAAAATGGGCCAAATTATTTTCCATTAATCTGTTCATAAGATTGATGTGAATGAGTAAATCAATATACTGTGGCAGGTTAGTTTGTTACACCACATGTCTAAATTTTATTTATCTAATACCTATAGTGTGCAGACTGATGCTTTTATCTTCTTGGAGACAGTTTATTGTTTTCTTAATTTATTTTGCTTGATGATTTTTTTTTTCGTTGGTGAAGAGCTTTTTTGCATGATCATTGTGAAAAAGAATTTCTCGACAGCAACCTTGAAAGAAGGTGATATACATAAACTGTTAGAGGTTAGAGGCTGTAAAACATTATAGGATAGGAACATTTGGAGCAATACTTTGAAAGAGATGGGGTTAAGTTACCATCTCTATAAATGGTACTTGGCAGCTGCTCACTAAAATCCCTTCAGAAATGCAGTTGAACTGGATGGAAAAAAAAGACAAAAATGGATTTAAACTTTTCCTAAAATTCTGTTAAGTTATTATAATATATGTCAGACAGGGGTTTGAGAAAAAATGAATTATTTGTTCAGGTGAGCGTCCATTTGAATTCACAAACTATGTGAGCACCACCAATTTGCTTTAGTATTTGCTATAAAATTATCAACACTTGATATCTGAATGTTTGAATCACTACAGCAATATTGTCCTTTCCCTGTTGCCGTGTAAATTTGTACTCCTACCCCTTCCTCCCTTTCACATTCCCAGTAATTGCTTTTTTTGTCTTAACTATTCACCAAACAAGGAGGTTGATCAAGGACTATCGGCCTTTTTATATCCCTCTATGATTGACTGAAAAATTCACTGTGCAGAGTGCATATCCATATATGGCTAGGATGCCATTTTAATTTTAATGTGATCTGACAGCAGTCAGGTCTGAGAGGTTTTCATGTTTGAAAACTGACAAGTTTGCAAAGCCTAAATAAAAGTTAAAATAAAATTTGACAGCTTATTTTTTGTCTTCATTGGATATGAATTTATTTAATGCAAACAATAAAATTTAATATAAATGAAGGTTTTGAAAACCCATTCCATGTACTAGCTTTCAGTACATGGATATGGTACACAATCTGTAATGTGAGGCAATGATGGTAAAAATATATAGTATATTCTATTCTAATTTTACTTAATGATTAAGAAATAAATGAAGTTTTGTTTCCATTCATTACTGTTTGCAACAATTAACTTATTACACAGGTAGAATTTGAACAGATATGCATGGCTTACAAGATGGTGCAAAAATAACAAATTTGGTATTCTGCTTTGCTTTACAGTGGCAGTCACAAAATAACAGCACTTTTCGTTTTTGAATGATTTTGTGTCAGTTCATGGAATATTTGAAAGAATAGCCAACCATAATTTTCAGTTGTTCAATGAAGTGATTATGCTCTTACAGTAGTTTTTAGCCTGGGGGAATTGACCAGTCAAGATAAAAATAGCAACAACCGCTGTTTCTAGAAATGGGAGTTTTGATTCTCAGAAGGGAAATGAATGGTGCACTTGTATTGCTTTTCATTCTGTTTCCATGACTTCTAAGATGCTTCACAACCAATGAATTATTTCTGAAGGGCGGTCAGCTTTTGGAATGGAGGAAAACCTTGTTGCCAATTTGAATGCCGCAGAATCCCTTAAATAAAAAAGAGACACGTGACCAGTTGATCTGTTAATAGTTTTGATTAACAGAGGAAATTTTGGGCTTCAACCAACAACTTTCTCACTCATTAGTGAGAGATCTACTGACTAGGTCAAGCTGAAACGTAGCCAGGCAATAGTTACACCTCATGTACGTTGTATGATTTTTTTTTTAAAGCTGTTAATTTGAGGTCCAAATTAGTATTTTCAAAATAAGCAGTTTCCTGAATTTTTATGTTCTAAACTATCAAAATTAAATGTAATTTCTTTTAGAATTGCACTTTTAGTTGAGATTGTATTTTTTAATATAATAGAAAGTGATATTTATTTACACTATCATGCTTTATTATCATATTTTTTTTGAGTTAATATTTATCTTAAGGAGATTACTTTTGTCCTTTGATAAAATTATTAACAATTTTTCCTTTATTTTAGAACTGCCAATCAGAATGATGCAATCATTTAACTTTCTGCAGAAATGTTTTTAGAAACCTAATTACATTAAGAATGGCTGAAAAATGGACAGTCACTGTGTACTTGTCATAATGTTATTATGGTACTTCTAAATTTGCTAACGAATACTAATTATTTACATCAGTTAGCCCATTCAGTTAATCCAGCAGCAGAGAGTCAAAATGCAGTATTTAAAATGGATGATGTATTCGGAAAGACCAACTTATTAGATGTGTATTTACCTTGAGAAATGAATCATTGAATTTCCATGACTGTCCTAGGTTACCCTCATTTAGAGATGAAGACTGTATATGGGAACGTGTTTAGGTGTTTGTTAAAAATATTAGTTTTTTTGCAGTAAATTTACATAAACATTTTGGTTCTGAATTACGTGTAATTTTAAACATGTACAGTGGAAGCATTTAATAGATCAGAAATGAGCCTGATATTTTAGCAATAGCCTACCACATATAACTTAGCTATTCATTAATGTCCACATACACCATGTCATATTTTCCTTTGACAAAATTAACAAACATTCAGAAATCAAATGAAGTTCAAATATAGTAAATTTAAAGGTTGTTGAATAAAATGTTTCTTTGCTATTAGACGTGTAAACTATTGGGCATAAAGCACTATCGGGCTTTCCTCCCCCCTGCTTCAAAATGTTCGCTACTCCAGGATCTTGGTCGAGTGAAAAGATAATCTCTGGCTTCTTTACTCCAGTATATGCTATATCCTTAAATCGCTCTCTCCTGCCTCTTCTATTCCTACCCCCAACAAAATCTGAGAGCTCATGGACTTATTTGTCACTAAGATTTAGACAATCTGATTAACTGTCTCTGCTACATACCTCAAATCGTTGCCTGCCTTAGCCCAGAGTATACATCTTTCTCTAGCCCTCCCCTTTCTCCCTCATGTCCTTTTCAAGCTTGTCTTTTCCAGGAAGCTCACCTCTTGCTCTCTGAACTGTTGATCGCACAACTTCCCTTACTAGCCTCCATGCTTCCTGACACTGTAAGTGGTTTCCTGTCCTTGGGTACTGTCACCCTTTCTTTCAAAACTGCTGTCATCATCCACTGCTCATGTCAAAGTTGACTATTTGCCACCTCGTCATCCTAAATGACTTAAAGCTGAGTTTCTAACCATATTCTGCTCAATCACAAAGACTGAATGCTTCTATCTCTACAATACCAAACCCCCCATCCATACTTGACTATTTCAGTGCTCTTCTGATCAACCTATCCATCCTCTACCAAATATAAATGCCAAATTAACTAAAACTCTGCTGCCTGTATTCCAACAGCACCAAGCCCCATTGTATGATTTCGTAAATCTGCAGGGCTGTGGGGCAAGAGTAGGGGTGTGCGACCTACCGGATAGCTATGTCACAGAAGCATGATGAGTCAAATAGCCCTGAATAGAATACATCTATTCTGTAAGATTCTTTAATTCACTCCACATCTGCAGCCAACCTTGAAAAGACGCAGATTAGTTCTTTGCATCTCTATTCCTAAGATGAAAAGTGAGAACATACATTGGTATGGGAGAACACTGACATATAACCATAAAGCAGTATACCTTGGAATAATGTTTGACTGCACCCCAAGCTTCATCATTGTCATCATAATAAGGGGGAAGATGGCAGCCAGAAACAATATCTTAAGGAATCTGGCCAGCTCTGAATGGGAAACTGGTCTGAGAACATTGCAAACAGCTGCCCTTGCCCTGTGCTATTTAGCAGCTCAATATATTTGGCTGGTCCAGGAATGCTCTCCCTATTTCGGGAAGTCAGATACCGTCCTCAGTGCAGCTTATAGAGCTACTGGAGGCTGCCTGAAACCTACTAAAGTGAACAATCTGTACCTGCTTACTGCTATTGTCCCACCCCCCATAAGGAGGCAAGTTACAACAGGAGTAGAATGAACAAAGCAGATCAGTGAGCCTCATTATCCTCTCTTCCAGGAAGAGCCAGCAACAAGGGGCCAGCTTCTTACATACTGTCTAGCCCCTAAACTGTGAACCCCACGGCTGATGCCTTGCTGATCGGTCAACATTTCTAGAGATGAAGGCGCATGTATTGTCTAATAACCTAGAGGAATATCTCCTATAGGAACCAGGGAAACATGGTCTACCTGGCGGTGTCTCAATTGCCTTAGGATGAGTGCCTCTGCAAAGCCCTTATGCAGAAGTGGGAATGCAACCAAACAAATTCTGTTGACTGTGACCTTGGGGAGGCACCCCAAACGATGAAACATCTCCTAGAATGCCCTCTACTACCAGAGCCATGTAGCCCTTAAAGGTCTTCAACTCTCAAGCCAGAACCTGCATAGAGCACTGGCAGAAGAAGATGTAGTGACATGAGAAGACAGAGACTCACCCATCACCCATGTGCTCACTGAGCAGATTTTGGTCTCCTAAATCTTACAATTTAAAATTCTTACCCTTTCATTCAAATCACCTCACGGTCTCACTCTTCCCTATCTCTTATCTGCCCCAGCCCCTCAACCCTCTGTGATCCTCCAACTCAGGAATCTTGTGAACCCCCTCACTCTCTTTCCCTCAGCATTGATGACTGTGCCTTCAGCTGTCCAGGACATGAGCTCCGTAACTCTTTTCCTAAATATTTCTCCACTTCTTCCTGAAAAACCACGTCTTTGACCAAGCTTTTAGTTACCACTCCTCATATCTCTCTGGCTCAGCGTCAATTTCTGACGGTGTTTATGCTCCTGTGAAGCAACTAGAGACCTTATTCTATGTTAAAGATGTGAAATAAATGCAAGTTACTTTGCACTTTATCTTTGTAATAAACATTGAGATTATAATGAAGCTTGTCTTCTCTTGCAGTTTTCCCCACTACCCTTCCCTTTTAAAAGTGTTGGTCATATGGGGGCACAAGGCCATGTGCCACACTGAGGAATGTATGAATTTCCATGAATACTAAATGGATCTGACTGCCCTGAGGCAGGTCATTGTTGTCAGTTTAATAAACAGAAGCAGCTCTCTCTTCCACTAATTATTTATAAATAAGCTATGGTGAACTTGACCTTTCCTTTGTCTGATTAATCCCCATTCTGAATGGGAGTTGAAGGTGGAGTTTTCATTTAAATTCCTCTGCTTGTATTCTCTGCCGCCAGCCCCCCCAACCCCCCGCCGCTATGCAAGTGCAAGTTTATTTTTGAATGGATTTTAATGCAGCTTTACAGTTCTAGTGGTTTAGCTTTCCTTGTATCATCCTTTCCTGTGAGTTTTGAAGATGATGCGAGATAATAGTAATGAAAAAGTGCATTATCATTTTTATAAGTCACCTTCACCTGTTTATGACTATTTCTGTAAAAATTAACCTGGAGAAGAAAATACAGAATACAGAAAATATCCTGCCCCACATATGGAGAATGTGGCTCTCTAAGGTTTCAGCTAATTCTGTTGTTGAGCAATTTGCTATGCTTGTGACATCACATAGTCACTGCCAATTTTACCTCCCTGTAACTGAGCAATGAGACCGGGAACCCTGTTATTTAGGGGATTACGAACATGAACTGATGTTTTGCAGTCCAATTATGCTGTGATGTGCGGTGCAATCTTTACTTTCTGCAAATGTGCTGTCTTCACCCAACCTCCATGTAGCTTACAGATTTAGAATCACAACTTGTTGAACAAGCATGGTACTAAACATAAAAGTGGTTATATTAATGGGTGAATAGTTCTTTAAAGAGAGTATTTGGGTGGCATTTGTCTAATTATGTTTTCTACCTTGATTTTGTGTGCAGACTCATCCATCAGTGAGGGTTAAAGGAACAGAGCATAACTACAATCCAGTTCTCTGCCAGGATGAGAAATGTTCTTCTAATTCTAAAGGTAGCCACATGCACTGTCCCTTTTGTAGTGTGACTGAAGCCTACCTGGACCCTGTCATCTTGAGAGCACATTACAGAGTTAAACACGTTGATAAAGGACTTGATTTCGCAGGTAAGAGAATAAACTCCACGTTGACCTTATAGGCCCCACAGATTTTTTTTTCTCTAATGTTGCTTTACTTCCTCTGAAAATTGTTGAAAGGGGTAAATTGAAACATTATTGCACATTGGTACTGGATAGCTAGGTATCACAAGTAATAATAGAAAATGCCAAAAATATACAGAACGTCCACCCAAGTCTATAAAGAGAAAAGACATTATGAAACATCTTGGGAGCTATGATCTATCCCACAAACCATTTCATCTGTTTTTCAATTTACGCCCGTGGAGCAATGAGTGCTTCCAGAGCAAAGAATTAGATTTCTGAAGGCGTTTTGTTGAGCAAAGTGATTTTAAATGAAGGAAAGTCGCAAGTCTAAGAGAATCTTAAACTACTAATTATGCCGATGGAAACAATTAGCAAGTCCGAGTGAATCTGAAGTTACTAATTGTGCCACATGAATAGCAGGCCTCTATGCTGTTGTTGCTTTGTGATGCATGTGTACATTGTGGACAACTCACCATTACATTGGGTCTTGCAGTTTCAGACTGACACAAGCATTTAAACCAGTTACATCAGAGTATTGTTAAGGCACAGCAGATGGTAAATGCCGAGCTGCTCAAATCTCAGAGGGAAACTTGAAACAGCTGCCACAACTGTTTTGCAATTTGTATTTTATTTCAAGATGCGTGCTTTGAATTTGGTAGTAATAAGTCCACCAAGATTTGGAGGTTTTTTGCAAAACTAAATTAACACTTTTTGATAAAAGAAAAGATTGTAAGCACATAGGTCTACTACTATAATAACTCCTAAATTCTCTAATTAATCTGTGTCCCAGTTACACCTCTTTTAAGGCAAAAGTTAAAACAAATAGATTTAAACAAACCCAGGCAAAGCGCACAAAACCCTGGACAATAATATTCAAAGTGAGTTTTCTTAGCTTCGATTCCTGTAGACAGCGACTTTATGCACAGAGGCTGGAGACTTTTCACACTTGCCTTAGATCTTAGAATGCCTTCTCCCTTACACATAAGCTCATCTCCTTTAAAGATGTTCCTCCTTTTTAATGCAAATTCCATTATTCCCATATGTTTTTGCAATTTTGCTTTTCTCATAATATAAATCTTTTCATAGTATTAATTTTATCAATAACATTTGGGAAAAATAAACGCACTGGCTTAGCTTCTTCTGGCTAAGTGTAACATCTTACCATCTCTTTGAAGTTCAAACTAACCTAATTTATCTAAAAATGCAAATATTCCTTACACCTCACATTCTAAAACTTCAGCCACATTTACATATTTAGCATTTCAAACCTAGCTTCCCTTTTGATAAAAGTCTCTGGACCAGCTGTCTCCAATTCAATTAAATCTCTCTCTCTCTGTCTCACACACACACACACACACACACACACACACACACACACACACACACCAACCCTCACTTTTACAATAAATCACAATAACATTGAGAATTATTATACTTTCATGACATGATCAAGTTCCTTCAATTGAGAAGTATCATTGGCGGAGGCCTAGCAGCAATTTGCTTGTCTGCTTTGACAAGGAATAGTGTATGATATGGCAGAATGAAAAACTAGCAGATATAAAAATAAATATATTGCAATGTTTTATGGTTTCTTGTATTCCTTTCGTTACACTATTTTGACATTCATCAGTGAAGCTCTACAGAATGTCCATTTTAGTGGAACTTTGTACCCATTTCTGATTTATTTGCAATTTATTTTTTGCTAAAGTCAGGTCTGAGCTAGAAAACTGTACTGTACAAGGCCGGAGACACACCTTGTTGGTGAGAAAGAACATGGGTAATAAAAACAGGTAGTCAAAATCTGCTTGTATTAGATCTATGGAAATGACTACATGCAATTAAATGTTCATACAGACAGTGTAAGATGCAAGTAAAATATTTATACCTTCGTTGGACTCTTAATCTATCCTCCCACTCTAAATTACTTGCGTGTGTGAACCTCGAGTGCATGTCTGTGTGAAAGTTGTTTTTTATATTAGAGTGGGTTAAGTACAATAAATACAATTGTCTTTTAAAAAAATACAAGGAAACCTGTCTGTGTATGGTCATTTACATTCACAGCATGTAAACAGTTAAACACTCACAGGCAAATAAAAAACAATGTACAGTGACATCTGGGGGTCGGGAAGGAGGTGGGTGTACAGAGGGCTTCTTCAGTTTCAGTAGATAATTATGGTCCTATTGTGAATGAAACTATATAAAGTACCAACTTGCATGAATTGAAAATTCAAAGCTGTTCAGTACTCTGTTTATTTTATAGTTGATCATAACCTGTGTAAATTTGTCCAAATTATTTCCCCTAAAAGCCAGAACTAAGTTTACTGTTATGGTCAGGTGAGGAAGGGTACAATGGCTCCCCTTTTTTTCCCCCACTCCTCGTCTGACTGCAGCATGTATTTTTAAAAAGGATATGCTTGCCAATTCAGTGAGTGTTTAACTGTTTACATACTGTGAATGTAAATGACCATAGATCATACCCAGACAGGTTTCCTTGTATTTTATTTTTAAAGACAATTGTATTTATTGTACTTAACCCACTCTAATAAAAAAAACAACTTTCACACAGACATGCACTCAAGATTCACACATGCAAGTAATTTACAGAGTGGGAGGATAGATTAAGAGTCCAATGAAGGTATAAAAGTTAAAGGTATATGGATCTTGTAGTTTGATGGCTTGCATGGTTTCAGTCTAAGCTCGATGGTTTCTCTGGATTTGGTGTCAAGACGATCCAAATACATTGACAGATGATTTCTGTCTGTTCTGGAGTCAGCAGCTGCTTGGGTTACTTCTAAACACTGCCTGCGGTGGATTAATGGTTGATCAGCAGACGGAGTTTAAGCTTGCAGGCTGCATGGAGAGAAAGAAGCAGACAGACCGTGGCCCACTCAGGGGTCCTGTTTCTATGATGTCTCTTCTGTTTTATGGCCTGGAGAGAAGCAGTTTCTTAAATACAAAAGAGAGTTAGTTGGCTTGTCACATGATCCTCTCACCAACAGACCAGTAACTGAAACTATGGCTAGTGGATTCCAGGTCCATGTTTTACATGAGAAGATTATGGCTGGATGAATTCCTTTCTGAGCTAGAGTTCATAGTCTGAGGTGATTTTGTCTAATGCTTGGTCTCCACCCAGTTGAGTACCCAGGTGATTGTCTGGATACTTTGTGAATGGGTTAGGAGATGGTCCCATTCACACTCCTTAGGGGTAGTTGTTTCTGGTGAAGTTTACTAGATAGGATGACTCCATTTCAATGACTTCGGAGCGTGTAAGGTACAATCATGCAAATGACCAGCCATCTTAGAAACTGCTTTTTCAAATCACAGGAATGCTGTTTCGGTATTTTAAAACTCAGTGGTATTCAGTCAGCAAATACATAAAAGTTTTTGATATACAGCCATGGTTTTATGACATTAAATTCACTTTTATAGTAAAATTTAATGTAATGTTAGTTGTCATGCGGCAGTGTTGATATAAAAGTTTACTTCTAAATTTACAGCACCATCGTCAACATTTTAATTTACAATTTAACTTTGCTTTAAATATAACCTAATGCATTACGATGAATTTTGTACCTGATGCAGCCTGGTAAATTGAGGATATGCAAATCTTGCACTACATTTGTGTATATGTCCACCAGTCTCTTTTGGCAATTTAAGATCCAACTTGGATTGCTTGGCTCCTGTTAGCTGGAACTTTAACTGGCTTGTCCAGAAGAGAACTCAGTGCATGCCAGGATTCTTGTTATAAATTTAAATATTTAGAGATCGGGGAGCAGAGAACTCCTCTTGATGCTGTTTAAATTGCTCAGGAGGTCAACAGCACCATCCCTTCATGACTATATGAAGTGTTAAACTAAAGCAGGGCAAGATTACTGCATCTGGATTAGCCCCTCTCTTTACTTCAGAGTCAAGTCAGGCCCTGACTTCATCCACTGCCAATTTGGAGGAAGTTGGTTCACATCACCAGTAAATTTGTAGTATAATTACACTTTTCATTTGTGGATTATGATGTTTCAGATGTAGTTTTCTAAAGAACTGTTCCGTTAGTGTTTTGTCATATTAATAACTCCAGTAAGCTTTGAGTTTTTAAACATCTAAACTGTCAGATGTACCTTTTCTTTTGCATGTTGTACTGTCCCCTCCGTCTGCTAGGCCATGTGGACTATGCTTATTCAAATAATTGATTCATAAATTATTCTGTAGAACCTGTGGTAGTTTTAGACCAGTATACAACTAAAATAAAATGAACCTTTTTTTGGAGAATTATATGATATATATATATATATATATATATACGCGCACACACTTAAAAAAAAGTGAGAAAAGAGCATCAAAGCAACAGTGCGACCCCATAGACCAAAAAGCCACCCCTTGGCCACAAAATCTCATGGGAGAATTAAAAAAATCCCCATGCCTGATTTGGGAAAATATTGAACGTTTTTCTTTCATTCTGTAAAGAAATCAAACAAAGCTTGCATGTCAAGGATCAATTTTGGACCAGCTCCATAATTCAACTACATTCAAACCATTTCAGCTCCTTAACTGCTGATCAATATCCTCACTATGGATAGCCGCTTCAACTTACAAACCCATTTAGAAATGATCACCCCAGCAGATTTTTTTGAAATTTAATGCAGTAAGATGAGAAGTAATTAATTTTGGGAGGAAGAATGTGGAGAAAATCTCACACTAAATAGTTAAACTTTGAAAGAGTTGGAAGAGTAGAAACTTGGGAGTTCAGATACATATTTAAAAAGTGGGAAACAAATTGAAGCTGTGAACTGAACACTGCTGATTTGTCTCAGATATTACTGAAAAGTAGGAAGGATATTGACCAGCAGGCACATACAAAAGTTACCAATGGATGCCTAGCCAATGGGCAGTAACTCAAACTTATATTGATGATTTTCTGCTAGTCATCTAAAACAATATAGTGTTTCAAATACATATCCTGATAACCTAATTGGACAAACAAAAACAATCCTCTTAGATACGGCTCCCTGATTGGAAATAAATTGCCACTCCAGTTTACTGCATCCCCAGCTGAAACAGATAAGCTGTGTATATTAACCTTTTGTTGCTCTCCAACAGGTACTGTTTAGACTTCTGACAAGCAGAAGTTATTTACGTTATTAACATGGGAGGTACTTTTGGAGCATTCTGGATAATAACTCCTGTAAAAGTTGGGTGGAACTGGGTTGAACCTCCTGATTTGCAGGGGCTCCAGCCCTGGAACAAACTGTTTATACTGTTCTGGCAAGAGACCGGTTTAAATGTGAATTCTCTCCAATGTATAGGCATATAAAAGACATCAGATCTGGCCTGGTGACAACACTGCAGCAATATGTGTTTAAATCTGTTCCTTTGCACTATTGGCCTCAGCATCTCTCGAAGCCAGTTTTCCCAATTATCAAACAAAATTTGTGGTTTCAAAAGCTTATTTGGCCATTTTGCCTTAAAGGCCACTAGTGCGGTTTGATGGTGTTTTTTTTGCTGAAACCAGTGTTTATATCGGTATTGCTGAAAAAAGAGACATGTTGAAGTTTTTTGCCTTGCACTCATCAGGACATGCCGCATGAATACCAATATAAGGGGAAAACGAAAATTTATACTGTATGAGAAGAGAGTGCTGATTGGTTGGCAAGTGGACTCTAGAGGAGGTGTTGCCACCAGGAATGCACCAATTGATTATGTCAGACAGTTAACTGCCCAATATTGTTTGAAATTTAAGCCAAGCAACTTGATTCTGGTCAAGGCATTGCTCTGAGGAACAAGTCAGTGAATGGCTGTCACTTATTCTGTTTAGCTGAGACAGTCACCGTGTGTGTAGATATTCTTTCTGTCTGCAAAGAACAGGGCCCTGTATTAACATGTATTAACATGTGTATTAACATAGGTAGGTTCCAGTACACGCAAATGTGCCACACTGAGCCCAACTGAATCTTAAACTGATTGTCATGATTCTTAGCACACTGAGGATTATTTAGCAAATGGTGTCCAATCTTTAGAATCTCATCTGATGTTGGACACTGTGTTCTGAGTTTTGCAAGCATGGGCTGGTTGGGAACGGATTGTACCTCGCCCGTTGTGAACAATGGCTGGGACATGCTGTTTGATACGATCCGCCAGTCTTTGGGACATCCAGCCTACATACCTAGCATCACAGAGGCATTGAAATTCATATACCACGTTACCCATTTGCGTGATAGGTAGAACGTCTTTTTTGGCTTGACGGCAGCAGCCTGTTAATGGTGAATACCACTTGTGTTGCTACTGCATAGTAGCAGCGTGAAACAGCCAACTTCACCTGTTGCCCAAATGACTATCGGTTTACATCAGTGTTTGCATGATGCTGCTGCAACTTACTGTTGATACTGTGGCTTAAAAAAATCAAAAGGCACCTGTTTACACACAGTGGAGCATCATCAGTTCAAATAAAATACAGTACAAATAATTCTTCACTGGTAACTTTTGGTATTGAGATTTCTCTGTGCATATTTATGTGGTACTTGTAACGCAGAAACGTGCCATTTGGCCAAATAGGTCCATGCAGGTGTTTATATTAACACACGAGTTTCCTCCCATCCTTCATCTAACCTCATCAACCTATTATTCTATTCCATTCTCTCTCATTTGTCCATATAGCTTCCCCCTATATGCATCTATGCTGATCACCTCAGTAGTCCTTGAAGTGAGTTCCACATCTAACCACTCTCTGGGTAAAGAAGTTTCTTCTGAATTCCATATTGGATTTATGAATGACTTTTCATATTGATAGCTGCTAGTTCTGCTCTCCCTTGCAAGTGGTCTCTCCGTACATCATAACAAACTCTTTCAAATCTTAAAGACTTCTGTCTTTTCTAGCCTGTTAATCTTTCCTGAAAGGTATAACTTCTTAGTTCTGCTGTTGTCGTAGTAAATCTTTTTTGCACCTTCTCCAGTGCCAATATTCCCTTGTATATTCTGGCAACCAGAATCGTATATATTTAACTTTTTAAACACTTTGGTTGCCAGAATATACAAGGGAATATTGTTGAATGTATAGACTGTTTCATAATTAAACTCAACTGTGGGATGCAGTGCCAGCTACAGCATCTTAAAATTACATTTCAAATTGAGATAAAGGTTCAAACACAGTTTGAAAGAAAGTTGTATAGCGTTGAGCTAAATCCAGAAGGAGAAATTAGATTCACAGACTGGATGAGAATTTTGTCTTCCATTGCATCCTGCTTTGTTTGTTTAGTGTTAGCACATTTAAAATCTAGGCACCCAACACTGTGCTTAATTGTGCATCCCAAAATTTTGCTGCAAATATATTGCCTGTGACCTTGTTGCCAGTCTAAATCCACAAGTACGGTGGGAAGCAGTCAGACTGAAGGTTTGCTGAGCTCCCCCATTCATCAGTAAGTGGATTAACTATTAGTATACTTATGGACTGCCAAGAACCTTCTTATGGTTTATGATGTTCATCATTTTAAAAGCTGCTTACTTAGAGACCTTGAATGGATATGCTTTTTACCTATATTTATGGTGTTAGTTGAGATGTTGTGAGAACTGCTGAATCTAAGAAAACATTCATAATTTTTAGAAAGCCAATTTGAAGGTAATATTTTGTTGTGTTTGTTCTGGTCTATTGCAAACCACTTATTAACCTTCATTACAGTGCCGCTGGGACGTGCCCGAGAGTGGCACAGAAATAATGACGGTCTGAACAAGAGTGAACAGTTATGGCTAAAGATTACAAAGGTCTACAAGTTAATTCTTGCCTGAAAATGGTCACATCAGAATCTTGGTGAGGTGTCCGATGTCTTGCCTGCCGTCAAGAGATCCAAGCTGCCTCTTTTTGGGAAAGCTCATCAGATCACAAGCCAGTGAGACAATGGTGAGGCCACCAGCAGGCCTTCCCCAGAATCAAGACCCCAGGGCAGAAGTCTAGCCTGCCGAGAGCTGCCAACCACTCTTGTGCTCTGCAGTGCCAGAGGGGAGGTGATGGTTAATGCAGGAAAAACACCTACTGGAGTCACATGATCACTGGGTGACCCAGGCCAAGAGTAAATAATGAGGGGGTAGGACGTTTCGTTGGGTGGGGGTCGCAGGGATAGGGAGGTTAGCAGTGAAGTCAGGGGATGGCTCTCAGTGGCGCATCCCCAACCCTGAAACCCTTCCTGGTGTCCACTCCCTTGATCGGGCCTTTGATCGAGGGACCCAACATCCGGGTGTGACAAGCTGGCCCCATTGTTTTAGCTGCCGTAGATGTCAGCATGGCATCAGGCCCCGTGTGGTGGTGGGGTGAGACCTTTAAGTGACCATTAATTGGCCACTTGAGGGTCTCAATAGATGGCAGGGTGGGAAGGTCAACTATGGGCCTTCCTGCCCGGATCTCAATCCTGGCGGAGGCAGGCAGGAAGGTGGCCAGTTCCAGTACTCCACCATCCCACTTAATTACATGCTCTTCTTGCCTCCAAACTCACCACCAGTGAGGGCAAAAGATTTTGCCCTTGGAGTGCACACCATTGTCTGTTCGTATGGTTACAGGGATCACGCGAAATAGATTCTGCTCACTTACAATCAGGCATGCAGCCAACATCAGCCCCACTTCTTATCAGCTGCAAACCTGTTTGAGAGGGTGAGAAATTGGTCTTCACTCGAGCCCCAGAAACAGCCAGGTCCTATTAAAGGGGTGATGTGCTAGCTGCAGCCAATGAGGAAGTATTGTTCAG
This sequence comes from Carcharodon carcharias, assembly GCF_017639515.1. Classification (NCBI taxonomy): domain Eukaryota; kingdom Metazoa; phylum Chordata; class Chondrichthyes; order Lamniformes; family Lamnidae; genus Carcharodon; species Carcharodon carcharias. Next base: position 28,202,269 of record NC_054479.1, read on the forward strand.
TCTAAAATGGCTGGAAGAGGCATGGAGAGGGCACTAATGTTCTCAAATGCAGCTTTGGAGGCCTTAGTATGGACTGTTGACAAGAGGAGGGCCATCCTGTTCCCTTCCTTCTTTGATCCTAGGAGGAGGACATAGAGGGAACATCACTGCCACCAGTGAGAAGAGATTGCCGAGGAGGTCAATGCCAGGAGCTTTGCTCCCAAGACATGCAGTGCATAAAAAACTCCAATGACTCCACCAGAGTTGTCCAGTAAGAATTTTACTTCTCACATTAATTGTTCTCTCCTTGCGCCTGCAAGTATACAACTCACAATACCCCTCCATTCTCCCTCCAGCCCTTTTCCCTTCCAGCCTTATATAATCACTGCATGACTGAGGTCATGATTTAGTGGGCAGAAATGACTGCTGCACTCTTATATGCTTTGGAGACTTGAACAACATACAGCTGGCATTTCAGAGCACTAGAGAAGTATCACCTGCTGTGCCTTCACACAAGCCTCCAAATTTGGTGGCAAAGGTTGTCCAACAGCAGTGTTCTCTCACAAGCCAATTTGCCCAACATCGAATTGCTGATCACTCAAAACCAGCTTTGCTGGGCAGGGCAGGAAGTTCGTATGCCTGATATTAGACTCCCAAAGCAACTGCTGCACTTGAAACTCAGTCGCGACAGGAGATTCCCAGGAGGACAGTGGAAATACTTTAGGAATGTCCTCAAAGTATCCCTGAAGAGGCCAAACATCTGCTGGTTTGTGACTGACCAAAATGGCGAAGGTTCATCCGGGAAGGCACCAAACACATTGAGAGGCTTTATCAGGAACGTGCAGAGGTGAAGTTGAGGCGTCAGCAGGACGCAGACAGGTGCATAAACCTCCAAACAACCCATCTACCCAATCCTTCAAGAACTTTCTGTCCTGCAGAGTCTGCAGATCATTCAGTGGACTTGTTAGCCTTCTCAGTACTCATCGAGCTGGAGTAGAAGCAAGTCATCCTCAATCCCAAGAGACTGCCTAAGAAGAAGTAGAAGATGCATCACACTTGAGTCCATCTCCTCTGCCCCTATTCTCACCATTATTGCAACCCTAATTTCTGCACCGGTTGCAGCCTATCTGGCAAGATTATGAACTTACAAATTAGGAGGAGTAGGCCATTTAACCCCTCCAGCCAGCTTTGCCATTCAATAAGATCACGGCTGATCAAATTGTGACCTCAACCCCACTTACCCCGATAACCTTTGACTCCCTTTTTAGTCAAACATTTATCTACCTCTGCCTTAAAAGTATTCATTGCTCTATCTCCACAGTTCTCTGTGCAAGGGAACTCCAAAGATTCATGACCCTCTGAGAGAAAAAAAATTATTTTCAGCTCTGTTTTAAATGTGAGACCCCTTATTTTTGAACTAGTTCTGGTTTCTCCCAAAAGGGGAAACATCGTTTCAGCATCACCTTGCCAAGTCCCCTCAGGATCTTAGGTTTTCAATAAGATCACCTCTCTCAATCTTCTAAACTCCAATGGATACAGGCCCAACTTGTCCAACCTTTCCTCATCAGATAACCCCTCCCATCCCAGGTACCGTGAACCTCCTCTAAGCTGCTAATGCATTTAAATCCTTTCTTAAACAAGACCAAAACTGTATACAGTACTCTAGATGTGGTCTCACCAACAGTCTGCACAACTGTAGCAAACCACCCCTATTGTTAGATTCCATTCCCTCTGCAATAAATGACAACGTTCCATTTGCCTTCCTAATTGCTTGCTGTACCTACATATGTCAGGAAGGTATAATAATTTTCATAATGTTATTGGAATTTATTGTAGTGTGTGTGTGTGTGTGTGTGTGTGTGTGTATCTTAATTAGATTAAAGGCAGCTGGTCTGAAGGCTTTGATGTAAACATGGGAAGTTTAGAATGTAAACTGTAAAAGGACATTTGCATTTTTAAATAAACCAGACTAGATTGTTTTCAAAAGAGGGGTGAAATGTGTCACCTAGTCAGGTGGAGTTTAGAAACTGTGTGTATTTTTCCCAAAGGTTACTGGTAAAACTTAGCGCAATGAGAGATTTTTATTATCAGAAATATAAAGTCCAAAGGCTTAGTGATACAATGGGAATTTGCATTCAAAGGGGAAAATATGTATAAAGGAGCGAAGGCCGTGTGTAAGGGTAGGCGTTTTTAAGATCTAACAAGTGTGAAAAGCCATCAGCATCTATGCCTCAAGCTGCTGTTTTCAAATGCCTGAAGTTAAGAAAACTCATTTTGAATTCGACTGGTTCAGGGTATTGTGTCACCTTGCCTGGATCTTTTAATACTGTTGCCTTAACGAAAGTGTAACTGGGAGTCAGATTAAGTAGGGAGCTAGAAAGTTATCATAGTAATTTGTAGATCTATGTATGTGTTTAAAATCATTTCTCATATTAATAAATGTTTAATCTAACTTTGTAAAAACCTGTAAGACTTTTGGTGGTCTTATTACTACTGAATTCAAGGCATGTGTCTCGAAATTTATACAAATTGCAAAACAAGTTGTGGCAGTTGTTTCAAGTATCCCTGTGCCATAACAATACTAACTTTTTTCTCATTCATGTACCAGAGCACCAGATTGTTCTGTACCTTAACAGTTCTGCAATCTCTCTCCATTTAAATAAAATGCTGCTTTTTTATTCTTCCTGCCAAATTGGACAAGTTCACATTTTCCCAAATTGCACTCCATCTGCTAAATTTTTGCCCCGCTCACTTAACCTATCTATGTCCCTTTGCAGACTCTTTATGTACTCTTACTTTCCTACCTATCTTTGTGTCATCAGCAAATTCAGCAACCATACGTTTGGTTATTTCATCCAAGTCCATTGCGGCTTTTTTGCAGAAGACACAATTGCTAACTTTGGAGGACCAAATAAGTCTGATGGACATAGAGCAGGGAATGCGAATTGTATTAGGTACACTGTCAGTGAGTTTGTATGTATTGGGTGAGGATGAAGGAGTCTACTTTCAATATATTGGGACTTCGTTCAGAGCATGGAGGCCATTCTGTCGAACAAGTGGTCTGCTCCATGGTGGCTCACATGCTTGGAGAGAATAAACTATTTAAATAGAGTTATTGCAGGGTCCTTGTCACCTGTTAGCTCTGTGACTTACTGAACATGTTTAACACAGGACAAGACAGGCAGTGACCAATTTCAGAAAAGCATCCTTGCAACAAGCTTAAAATCCTTATTTAAATTTTATAATCGGTTTTTAATGGTAATAGCATGTGCCCAGGATGCCTATGGAGGAATGTAATCCAATATGGCGGGTGGTGCACTTCCAGCTTGGAACGAGCATGTGCGTGCAGTCTGCCATTTTGGAATTCTAGGCCTCCATCTTGTGCCTGTAAATTGGGTGCAGCGCAACATAATTTTCAGGTCCAAGTGTCATAATAACATTTCTATTGCCTTCAATTTGTATAAACTGAGGTATCAAATAGACTGGTATTGAACTGTCACTAGAAAGGAAATTGCTTTGTCAAAAAAATATATATATCGTGGTTTATTCTCTCAAAAGTATACACCGTTTAGAAATGAACAAGAAGCATGGATCTCAGTCAGTTTGTGGTTTGGTGTACAGATTTCCTTCTCCTTTCAGTAAGACTAATTTATTTCTGACAACCCTGTTCTTCAATTTGAATGTGAAATTAGGGTTATCTGAAATAAATTAGCCTTACTGAAAGGAGGAAATCAGAAGCATATCTTTTAATATTTTCTACAGTATAATCACCAAATAAGGTTTTTAATTAGGGGAAAAAATAAGGGACTATGTGTGAATGGTTTTGAGCAGTGTCTTTTTAACATTGTGGCTAATTTTTGGAAAGCAGTTGTGTCTTGAAACATTTGGCCCAATATTTTCCCTATTTTAATGAAATATGTACCCCGCTTTTCTGTTTTCCCATTCTATCCTTCTATCTCCTTTCCTCTCAAACCTATGGGGTGCATTGTAGACCCAGTCATAATATTTGTGTCAATGGCTTTGCCTGGTAAATATATTACCTATTGTTTAACATTGTCTTTCCTGAATTTTCTCTCTATCTGTACATCTCTAAATTTTTAATTGCCATCAATTTTTTGAAAGCACTGCCCATTATATAACTTTCTTATTTGCTTTTGCTTTAATTACTTCTGCAAACTTTGAAATCCTGCTCTTATTACCCTTACCAATGCCATTATAAATAAGGAATTTCCCAAAAAAGTACCTAAATTCATGTAGAATCTTATTACGTCCACAACACACCCCAAAGTGCTTTGCAATTAATGGATAACTTTTTGAATACAATTACTGTCACTGCTCTGCTACCCCAATTATGCTGCTTTTCCCATCATGTTACTGATTATGATAGCTGTTTCCTTCTTTGAGTCAATTTTCTATCCAACATTCTGCTTACTGGCCTAGATTTTGCAGTAGTTTTAATGGTGAAACTCAGCTTTCGCTGCCAATATTTCTCCTGAAATTGATAACAACTTCTGGAGTCCAGACGTGCACAGTTAAATGCGGAAATCCAGAAATTGCCGTCAGCTGTTCTGCACTTCTCCCTAGGGTGCACTGTTGAAGTCTCTGCACTCAGCAATCAATTAGATATCATTTAACTGCGCTTTTGTGCTATTAGTCTCACTGTAAAAAATCCTTAAAAATGTTTTACCTTGTTAATGAGGTGTAACTCCGATTTTAACTGAGTACTAAATTCATAACTGCTGAACGATGTCTCTGATTCTGAAAAACAAATTTTATATATGTTGAATGTCAAATTTCTCCATTCTGATTTTAAAAATATCAAGTGAGTTTGCTCTTACTGAGAATCTTCTCAACCTTCTTAAAACAGGAGTATTTACTATTCATTGCCTTTCTTTAAGTTCAATGGTAACAAGGTATCTTTTATTAAAAAGAATGGCAACGTGTTAGTCCTATTCTGTATGTGTGCATTGTCAGAATTTATATAAACAGTTATTCACCCACTAAAATTACTGTAATTGTTTTGAATTTTTTTTCTGCAGTGTTTTTCAAAACATGCATGGAACATCGAGTATTCGGGTTAGGTTACTCCTTAAGGATTGTGCCTGGTTCTAGTCAATGTGACACAAGTGAAACAAGTAACACTGGAAGCAGTACAAAGATGAGGCTTTCTAAGATGTGGTTGATGGAGGTATCTTAGTCGTGAGGAAAGATTGGAGAAACTTAAGACTGTTCAACCTTGAAAGAGCACATTTAACATGATCTTATTGAGGTGTGAAAGATTTTAAGCTACTTAGTAAAGAATTTGGAAAACTACTTAAATTCAGTAGAACAAAATGGGAGAGAGGCCAAAAACAAAAATTTCTGAAGAAGAGTCAAACAGACTCGAAATGTTAACTCTGTCTTCCTCTCCGCAGATGCTGTCAGACCTGCTGAGTTTTTCCAGCAATTTTTGTTTTTGCTTCAGATTTCCAGCATCCGCTGTATTTTGCTTTTGTACATGGGAGAGAGGCCATTGGTTTAAACTCGAAAGGCAACTTTGGGACTGATGTAAACAGTTTTTTCTTTACACAAAGAACAAACGCACGTGGAATTGGAGTAGTGGAGGTGAAAACTCTACAATCAGTTAAGAACCAATTGAAACAATCAATTGGATGTTGCAATGAAAGGATTTGAGGGTCTTTCTGGATGGATCAGCTAAGATGTTATTTTGTTTAACTGGTTTTTGTCTTCCACAATGAGACATAGGACCAAGGCAAAACAAAACTAAATGTCCTTTTGAGAGACAAGGAGAAAGATTGATGTTTTCAGTGGTTCTGTTGTGGAAACTTGCTTCCTGTCTATTGGTTCCCTAATCTAATGCGAGTGGAGTGGAAAAATCCAGCAAGATGAGAATTGTGATGTTGAGTAAAGCATCAGTAACACCATTTTATTTGACTATCAACTCCACATAAATTTTCTAGTGTGGAGGAAAGCTGTTATTAGTGTCACATTCTGGTGCATTACAATATTTTGACATGGATGAAGTCAATTTTACACTGCTGATGGGGCATAGGTGAAGATGGCTGGATTAAGGACTGATAGAGAAATGCTGAAACTTAAGTCAAAAGAAACTCAAATCATGGTGCAAGATTTTCATTTTCCACAGCAACTATCTTTTGAGTGATAGATTCACTCAAAGAATTTATCACTTTAATAAGAATTTGTGTTTCACAAGAGGCAGTTTTGGAGGATATTGTTCCAACCCATTATGGAACGCACAGTTATTTTCTAGAATGTTTAAAATGTATAATTTATAATGTATGATTTTCTAATAATTTTTGAAGTTTGAAAGAGCATGATTGCACAATACCAATAGAGAGAGCAATGCATTTTTATTTCACCCACACAGTTCAGTTCTCAATTGCAGCTGAGCTAGTAGGAAGCTGCCTAGCAGAGGTCAGCCACCTTCCTGTGGACCACAGCCAACTTAGAGGATGATATTGGTGGCAGACTTCATAAAGGTCACCTGCCATCTCGGCTGCAGATAGTTTTTGGCTTGTTTATAGGAAAAACGAAATTCTGGCTAAAAAATTGAACCACACAATTAAAGGGGCATTAGAAAGAAATTGTAATGGTGACTGTATTTTGGACAAATGAAGCAGGGTCAGGTTGTCAACAGGTTTATATACATATTGGCGCCAATGAGCTATATGTAAAACTACTTAAGTCATCACTTCAGCATTGCCATGAATAAAAACAATTACATAAAGTGCTTTGGCTTAATGTTAAAGAGCTCTCTTCGGCACATTTTGAGTTTGGAAGGAGAAAATTTCATTTCATGAGCTGAAACGTGTGCTGGTGTAAACTTGCATAATTAATGTGGCAAAAATAATTCTAGCCAGACACTTAGGCCAGGATTTTGTGACCTGGGCATGGCGGGTTCCACCGCAGCGGATGCGACAAGCCATTCAAAAGTCCATTCACTTCAGTGGGACTGGAAGATCCCACCAGCAGGAGGGGCCAGAAAATCCTGGCCTTAGATCCTGATCTTTATGGGAAGACTGGGAGGGAGTAGGGGTGCATGTTTGTAGTCTGGAAACACAAAATGCCAGGAATGCAGCGATCCTGCGAATTTAAGCAGAACCTCATTCGCTTTTTTTTTAAATCTGTTTACTGTCTGGCAGTTCATCCGCATTAGAAGGCCAAAGCTGGAGACCATTGGGAATGTTGCTGGCAATCGTAGAACATCCAGGTATGGTGGGGAGGAGGGAGGCAAAGATTGGGCATATGGTAGGGAGATTTGGAGCAAAGAGAGAAAGAGGGATAGATCAGCAGAAAGGAGAGATTACAGGGATTGGGGGAGGGAGAAATTGTAGTCAATGATTTGCTTGATGAGTCTGGGCAGGGGAAGCACATATTTTTCTTGGTCCACAAGTAGTGTTGGAAAAGCTGTTAAATCTGGCAGGTTGCCTTAACTACCAGTTTTTCTGAGCCCTGAGAAACTCCAGCCCACAGCCATTAAACTCAAATAGTTCCCAAAATCTGAGGAACTGAGCCCTATTTAAATATTCTAATCACAGATCCACCTCTCCAAAGCATGTTATAAGGACACCTTCAAACTACTGTGGAAATGGAAGTAGGTACATTCATTGCCATTGGAGTCAAGTTTCACATTTTCACTGATTTTTAAGTTGATTTCAAGATTATTTTAAAAATCATTTGGCAGTTTGAAGTTTACATCTTTGCACAAGAGTACCATAGGGCAACAATGCTTTTACCTTCTCCAATTTTTGTCCCTTATCCCTTTTCTGCAAGTGGTGACTGGACTATGATTGTAAAAACAATGACAGCCTTTTCTCAAATGGCCAACCTGAGCTTTGGTAGTGAGGTTTGGCAAAATATTTGAACGTACAAGACATCACAGCAGAGCCTAATTCTGCCCTCAACTAACTCTCACACAAGTTCACTTGAATAGCAAATGCAACCAGAGACTATGGCGAATTCATAGCCTCCATAACCTGGGACACCGAGGCCAACTTCCGTGCCTGAGTGAAAATATTTATCTCGTAATAGGGTAGGGATTAAACTCTTGGCATATTCTTGGTCTATTGCCTCATAATCATACTACACAAGGCGTGACAGAGAAGCTATTTTGTAGATGAATTGCTTTATGTTAGAATTTCAATTTTGTAGTCTAATTTACAGCTGGTTGTTCTTTACCGTACTCATCATGACATTTGGTACTGTTATATCATTTGCTGTCAAGGTAATTAATTGGCTCAGGAGAAGATGATAAAATAAGGATATTGTGCCGTGTTGCCTGATTACATACCAGGTTTTTTTGCTTCCATTAGTTATTTAATTTTGTGTTTTGTTTAAAGTTGGTTCATATAGATGATAATAGCACAGTTGTATCAAATCAAAACCTTTAGCCTAAAGTGCTGATTTTTTACTACATAATCTAAAGGAGGAGTGGAATCATGGCCCAGTAATTATGCCTGGTCTAAAAGAATTCTGAGAAGAAATGAGACAAATGAACTTACGATGCCTATTGTAGTGACAGAAAGAGCAAGTTCAAAAGAGGTTAGACGACCACAATGCTACAAATTTGCTGACTCAATCACTTTAGCTTAAGCTACAGTACCAATTTGTTCAATTTTCCCAGGGATATTATCTTACTGTTTATTTTCTGACAAAACTATTTAAAAACATTTTATGATCATTGAGAAGCAATTATCAAATGAATTTTAAATGATGAATGCTGTCTATAAATTTCAGAAAACATTGATACAAAAGCAAAATGCAATAGTTGTTGGAAATCTGGAATAGAACCAAAGAATGCTGGAAATACTCAGTGTTAGACAACGTGCAAAGAGAAACACAGTTAACGTTTCAAGTTGCTGACCTTTCTGAAAGATTATTTTAAAAAACCTTGTCCTAGCTGTATAATATCAACGAGCTTTCTTTTCCAGGTGGTATAACTCCTTAGAATTTGTTCCTTGTGCAGTGAGTTTCCAGTCGATGAGACAAATTGCACACAGCTGTGATTTATGAATTAGTTTCATTTGAGATTCAAGGTTACAGAAAAATACCATATAAGATATTACTTATATTCTTCAAGGCAACGGACTGCCTAGTCTAGGCAGTAACATGACTAATGCAGTAATCTAATTTTCTAAAATTTCAGATGGGGGGAGGAGGAGAGAATTTTGACCCCTCCTCCCAGTGATGAATTAGCAAATATAAGAAACCTGACCCCAACCTTCAGCGAATGCAACAATTTTGGGGACATTTAAGGAGCCCAATCTGGAGAGACTGGGTCGTAATTTTAACAATTGAATGAGGCTGCCATTTGAATTTAGCATTATTGGCTATGTTTCCCAGGCCTCAGGAAACCTGGCAGCTAAACCCCTCCCACCACCTGCCTGATTCTCAAGCAAATCTCCTGCTGCGATTGGCCAACACCCACCCCACCAGCCCTGTGATTTTTGCCTGTTCCTCCCTCCTTGTTTGCCAGTTGGACACTTTTGTCCCACCAAAATTAGCTTAAGATATTTCCCAGTTGTCGGCCATCCCACCAACTTTGTAATTTTTTCTGGTACCTTCTTCCTCCCGTTGTCCAGTTGGCCTCTTCCAAAGCATCAAACTAGGAGGCTTCTGGGTTGCCCAGAGTTCTCTCCTACCGCTGGCTTTCCCAATCAGTTTCTCAATTTGGAATAAATATGGAATTAAATTAAACAGGACCTTTGCATTGGTGACATTTCTCAGTTTCCCTCCCACAAACACCGGGTCCCTAACCCCTCCATTTAGCTGTAAATATCGGGGCAATGTTCCAGATTGTGAAAGATCATAGGGACAAAGAGATATTGACTAAAGAAGAAACAACAATGGACTGTAATCCAGTGCCTGGTTCAGATGAATCTTTGGGTAATTTTGCTCTCCCAGCAATATCTTTGTCTCTGTATTTCTGTCCTTGTCTGTATTTATCTGTCATTCTTCCTTTGTATTTATATTACCCCCTTCCTTATGTTTATCTCTTTCTTACGTTTCTTTTCACATTTGGTCGTGTGCAACTTTCATTTATATTCTGGCTTTAGTGATATTTATTATCACTCCAGTGTTTTTTGTTGTTTTTAATGATGTAAGTACAAATGACTTTAAAAATGTACTACCTGCTGACATTTCACTAAACATAATTCTAAAGGTCTCAGTATACGCCTTTATATCTTATTGTATTGATATTCAACAGCAATCAAAGTTTCATGTTCCTATTTTGGAGACTATGGCAGATTGCTCTTGCACCCTGGAAAAATATAAAACACATGATTAGTCTGAATGTTTAATATTCTGGCTAATTATTGGTTGCAAATACAACTTCTTGTACATAGGTACCAATAGGTTATTTGGTTAATGGGCAGAAAAGTTAGCAAATTAGTCAGCGACGGCTGTCCCTCAAATCAAAGATGACATCACCTTGGGTCTTCATGTGACTGAACAGGCCGATTCTCGAACTGCATATCTTTGGGCACCTGGGGCAGGATGTCCCGAGAAATAGTGCGATCCAGAGTGCAGATTTTGCTTCCTTTTCTTTCCTTCTCTGTCTCATCATTAAGGCGTTGGGTCTTGAAGCATGATGGACAAGTTGTTGCCATTCTGAACAATTGGTAGCAAGTTCCTCACAGTCATTAAGACCACTGCTGCCGCAGTTCAAGGAGAGCTTCAGGGTGTCTGTGGTAAATCATTCTATCCTCTACATAAAGAATTTTCTCCTAACCCCTCTCCTCACTCTCGGTGATAATTTTAAATTGATGACCCCTTCGTATGCGACTCAGCAATCAGAAAATAAGTTGTTTCTTAAGCCAGTTTATTAGCACCATTCCCAATTTTTACAACCTCCATTAAGTTTCTTCTTAGCCTTCTCTACTCCAGTGAATATAGTCCCCGTATCTCAAGCTTTACCACATAACTATAGTTTTTCCTCCCTGGAAACTGTAATTTTTGAATTATTATTCTAATTCACAGATGAGCATTGGGTTTGAGGATAGAGCAAAAGCAACCTTCAAAAAGACAATCAGAAGGATTTTCCCCTCAGCGATTTGGGGGCTGAGCCCGCTCGCTGAGGGGAAAATGACGTGGGATGACGTCAGGAGGAACACCCGACGTCATCCCAGTCCATTTAAATCTTCAGGAAGGCGGACGGACAGCGAAATCAGCTGTCCGCCCACCGACCTGTCAATGGCCAATTAAGGCTTTTGACGGACTAATTAACCTTGTTAAAGACCCTGCCGTCCAAGCTTAAGGCTGGCAGGCAGTCCAGGAGCCCCAGTGGGCTCCAGATTATTCATGAAACTTCATCCACTGGTGGGATGAAGTTTCATGTCCATTTTTTAAAAATTTAATAAACTTTGTGTGTTTCTTATTAACATGTCCCATCTTGTGTGACATTGTCACATGAGGGGGACATGTTAATAATTTTAATATTTCTCTATTTTTTGACTTTTCTTACCTGTCAGTAAACTCTCTGAGACAGCACTTTGCCTCAGTGAGCAGTGCACTTTTTTGCGTGCCATGTGTGAAACAGCACACATTGACAGTTGGGGATCCCCCCCCCCCCAAGCACAGGAAGTGGGGAATAGCACTTCCTGCCTGGCAGGCCACTGGGCGGGCCTTAACTGGCCCGCCCACTCAAAGTGGCGGCGGACCCCATTTCAGCAGCAGGGGTCGGCTGCCTGCCCGCCGCCGAGCCAGTGGGGCCTGCTCGCCCATCAAGGGCTAAATTCTGCCCAATGTTAGTAACACTGTAGTAAGGTTATCCACAGGACAAAATGTTGCTCAGGGCAGTTGTTACAGTAGTAATGACATTTTATTGTGCGATAAATAGTCTTGTCATAGTACAACCTACGTGTTATCGCAGCTTGCAATGAAGAATGTAAAAACTGAATTGAAATCCATTTGACTTAATTTTTAAATTTGGGTCAGCTACAATATCCTGCTTTTTTTTTGTTTTATCCCATTTTATAACTTCACTATTTTTGTAATTCCCATTTTTCATACCAATCCCTATTATCTGATCAGTTTAAATCCAGAAAATACCTGCTTTTAGATGGTTGGGCATTCTGTTATTGAATCAGCTGTTAGGTGTTTACCTAAAGCCTCTGACAGCCCAACTGAGATTAAGAAATCACAGCTAGGAAATTCTTTGGCATGAACTTCCTACGGGTTGGGAGGCAGTATCACGATCATAAAACATAAAAATATACAGAATAAGAGCAGATATAGGCCATACAGCTACTCAAGCCTGCTTGTCATTGAATAATGTTATATCTGATCTTTCCTGATTGTTCACCATAACCCTTGATTTCCCCCAGTTTAAAAATCTGTCTCAGCTTTGAATGTATTCAATGACTCTGCCCCAGAGCTTTCTGGAGTAAAGACTTCCAAAGATTAATGACCCTCTAAGAGGAGAAATTCCTCCTCCTCATCTCCATCTTAAGGGTAACCTCTTATTCTGAAACTGTGTCCCCTGAGAACATCCTCTCAGCATCTACCCTGTCAAGCCCCTGTTTCAATAACATCACCTCTCATTCTTCTGGACTCCAATGAGGGTAGACCCAAATACACCAAAACAAAGCTGCCAGTATCATAAACCACCTGTCTTCCTTGACGTAAGTATTGAAGTTTCTTTTATCTGGGTTTCAACGTATGAAATGAATCTGGAAAATGGCTCCAGTTTGCCAATAGTGGGGCTACTTTTGGCAAACTGGTGTCGCTATATGGATGTTCTTTACTCGGAAAGGAATAGACTTAAACTGTGGACAAAAATAGAGCTAAAAAATGGTATTAAAAGTAAAAATGATCCCTTACTGAAGAACTGAACATTTTTGGCATCTAATCTGCCCCAAGCACTCCTGGATTAGTTACAGTACTTGACAGATATAGAATAAAGTTCCTTCTGGTCAACTCAACAAGGCACTTAAACCCCCAATATCAGAAGAAAATCTGCAATAGGAGAATGTTTTCACTTGCCAGAATTGCCAGGATTATTAAGTAAGATTGCCTCTCTGGCTGAACCGTAGATAAATTTGTAGCTTTTTTGCCTTCCACCCCATCATTAGGAGCTAGCTGAAGAGTAATCAAGCTCACTTAACATGAGACGGTTGTTATGGGCAGAGTGATTAGGCTGTCTCCCCATTCAACCAGGTTAAATCAAAGCCAGCTTCAAGTGATAAAAGATCGCTATCCAAATGAATATGTTCCCCAGTTCTTGGACTAAATAATTATTTATTTACAAATTCGAGCCTGCTTTAATGATTCGCTTCAAATTTGACTAAAGTTTATGTAGAGCTTCCTAATGGGTGCTTAATGGGTTTCCCTTTTCATATTTACTAGGTTTGAAGATACTTCGCTGCTGTAACCACTGTGACATTGTTGGAACTATCAAAGGAGAAAAGAAATTTAAAGGTGCGCACTGGCACTGCTACCGCTGTCGAAACGGTTTCAATAGGCGTGATGAAGCTGTCAAGCATTACAAGACTCATTTCCGCAATCCTCATACCACTTTCCAAATTCAAATTACACAGGTGAGTTCAGTATGATCACATTACTCAATGAGCCAGTGACAACTTGGTGACAATTTCTTTTTGATACCAACACAGACACCTAAGTGCATTTCAAATAGATGTCAACCTTGGCTCACTGGCTCCACTCTCTTGCTTCTGAGTCACAAAGTCATTGGTTCAAGACTCACTGCACAGACTTGAATGCACAATTTAGGCTGACGTTACAATGCAATATTGAAGCACGTTACACTATTGGGAGAGGTGTTGTCCAGGTGAAAATTTAAACTGAGTCCCCATATGCCCTTTTGGCTGCACATAAAAGGCACAATTCAAAGAAGAATAGGTGAGCTGTCTTGTTGTTCTGACCGACATTTATTCCTCAAATAACATTGGCAAAAACAGATAATCTGGTCATACAACTCATAGCTGCCATGTTTCCCTAGTGCATTTCAAAAGTATTTATTGGTTGTCAAGTGCTTTCAACTGTCTCAAGGACATGAAAGGCACAAGTGAAAGTCCTTTCTTTTCTTTCTGTAATTGAGATTATTGATTATATATGCCCCAGAAATCCACAGTTATGGAATTGTGACAATTAGTGCCATCCATCACTGACTTTACTGGAGTTTGCAGAGTCAACAGGAGGGTAGCAAATATAGGTGATCTGGCAGGTATCCTGGCCACCACGGGCACATTGTCAGTGCCTGCCATGCAACTCTTGCCCAGAGCACCAGCAAAGCTCTAGTTCCCTCCTGAGCCAGAGAAGCAATTGGCAGGGTCCCATTATAACCAACAATGGAATCCCTCAATGAAATTCACTGACAATAGGGTCAAAGAGGCCCTGGAAATTTAAGCAAAAATACTGCTCACCTCCCCTGTCCTTGCCTTCCCACTGCTCTCCCCAGGACCAAACTGCAGTTGCTGCTGGAATCCCAGTTAGCTGCCGTGTTCATGGCTGAAAACTGGCGAACTGCCTCAGGACTGTTCACAGTTTGCCACTTGCAATCAAATGAGGCCTGGATCTCCAAAATTACAACTGCCTGTTCATAGCTGGATGAAGTAGGTGGCTGACTCCATTCATGAGTCAACAAGTTGAAAGCTCCTACCCTACGATGTTTATTTGAATCTACTGGCCCTTTTATTTTGTAAGACTTGAATCTGCAGGTGAGGAGCAATCTTCAGCCATTTCAGGGGTTTTGGTTGAACTTATCTGCTGTTATGTGAAATCCTTGTTATATAATCAGGATGAAATCACTCCCAAACCTGCAGACAGAATCATATCAATCTTCTATATGTTGAATTAAAGATACAAAGATTAATTTCAGTTTATGCAATAGTTTCACAGTATCCCCACTTCTAATATTTTGCCATTTTTGAGATAAGTTGTACATTTTTAGACAATTTTACAATAAATATTAAGGGAAAATTACATATTTTAATTCTCAGTATATCTAGCAGTCAAAAACCTATAACAGGAAACTTTTCCTCAAAAGTTGAGTCTAATAATTCATCCATTCGTACATTTAATTTCATCCTTACAATTGAGCTTAATTGTTTAGCTTTCATGAACGCAGCATACATTTCTGTAATTCTCCTCACATGCACATGGATATGTGTTCTGAATACATACAGATTGATGGAGGCAGAGCAGGAAGGAGAAGGGTGGAACAAAGGTTGGGACAGAGTGAAAGCATAGGTGTAAATAACTGATTTTAGGAGGCTTTTGAAGGCAGAGAGGGAAGTGTCAAGGTGAAGAGGCTGATGGCAGAAGTTCGAGAGGGTGGGACAAAGTCACTGAAGGATTGATATTAAGAAATTTGTTGAGCTTAACCATTCTGTTGTATGTTTAGCTGCGCTAATGAAAATTTTGAATTGTTTTGAACTGCTGCTATAATATAGTCAACACATTTTGACAAACAACTAAGAAGTGGATGCTATAGAATGCAGCTAGCTTACTTGCTAGTAACATTGCTATTTCAATTTTCCATTTTAGAATAAATTGACTTTCAATTGACTTTTGACTTTTTTTCAATTGATAGTTCTAAAACAAAATTCGCTTTTTCGTTAATTGCATTTAAACGGATTTTCACATTGTTGCAGCAGTTTATGATTAATAATTGGAAGTTTGTTTGTCATTTATTCTGTAGTACATTTACATGTTCACTTTTTGACTCTTTAAACCTTCAAATAAATGAAATGTTACATGATAATTATCTAGGTTAATTCAGCAAAACACAAAGCTATAACTGCAGTTTAATTATTTGCACATTAATTTGCTTTTTGTTAAATGACTTTTAATAGCTGCATGGTATTGAATGAATGTTGCATTATCCCCCTTGTCTCCTCCACTTTTAGTGACAAATACTAAGCTTAGTACAACATGGTTTTAGTGTGGTTTTATAATCAATACTGTCGATGACTTTAGATGAGTAATCCTGATGCCAAAGGTACAATCTCATTATGAAGGAGGCATGGAATTGGAATAAGGACCAGTAGTACCTATGGTAAAGAAAAAAAACCAAAAATGCATTTTCATCATGAGTCTGAGTGCTGCTTTTATTCATAAAGTACCTTTAGACTGTGTTAAGTCCAGTGTACTTTAATTGTAAACCCCATGCAACCCAAAAATGCTATGGATGAGTAAATGTGATACTGTAAGGATGCAGCAACTTGAAATCCGTGTTTCAAAGCTGGAGCTGCGCCTGGAGTCACTGTGAAGCATCCGCAAGGATGAGATCTTCGTGGTTAGCACATACAGCGAGGTGGTCACACTGTAGGTAAAGAATATACAGGCAGAATCACAGAATCACACAGTGTAGAAGAGGCCTTTCGGCCCATCGAATCTGCACCGACACGTGAGAAACACCTGGCCTACCTAACTAACCCCATTTACCAGCACTTGGCCCATAGCCTTGACTGTTATGACATGCCAAGTGCTCATCCAGGTACTTTTTAATGGATGTGAGGCAACCCGCCCCCACCACCCTCCCAGGCAGTGTATTCCAGACCGTCACCACCCTCTGGGTAAAAAAAGTTTTTCCTCACATCCCCCCTAAACCTCCTGCCCCTCACCTTGAACTTATGTCCCCTTGTGACTGACCCTTCAACTAAGGGGAACAGCTGCTACCACCCTGTCCATGCCCCTCATAATCTTGTACACCTCTTATTTAGGTCATGAGTCTCAGAGTGCTGAGGGAATGGGTGACTGCCAGACAGAGTAAAAGTACCAGCCAGGTACTGCAGGAATCCCATGGGTCTCTCTCCCTCTCCAACAGATTTTTCATTTTGGATACAGCTGAGGGAGATGATTTCTCAGGGGAATGCAGTAAGAGCCAAGTTCATGGCACAACGAGTAGCTCAACTGCACAGAGGGGGGAAGAAAAGAGTGAGAGAGCAATAGTATTAAGGGATTCTATCATAAGGGGAACAGACAGACGTTTCTGCAGCCACAGACATACACCAGAATAGAATGTTGCATCCCTGGTGCCAGGGTCAAGGATGTCACTGAGCAGCTGCAGGACATTCTGGGAGGGGAGGGCGAACAGCCAGAGGTTGTGGTCCATATTGGTAGCAATGACATGGGTTAAAAAGAGGGATGAGGTCCTGAAAGCAAAATATAGGGAACTAGGAAATAAATTAAAAAGCAGGGCCTCAAAGGTAGTAATCTCAGGATTGCTCCCAGTGCAATGTGCTAGCGAGGTCAGGAATAAAAGAATAGATCAGATGAATGCATGGCTGGAGTGATGATGTAAGAGGGAGGGATTTAGATTCCTGAAGCATTGGGAACGATCCTGGAGAAGATAGAACCTGTACAAGCTGGACGGGTTGCACCCCAACAGGACCAGGACCAATATCCTTGCAGGGATATTCACTAGTACTGTGGGGGAGGGTTTAAACAAGATTGGCAGGGGATGGGAATCTGAGCGGGAGACATAAGAGAGGGAAACAAAGATAGGAATGAAAGACAGAAAAGTAGAAAGCAAAAGTGGAAGGTAGAGGAAACTAGGGCTAGCAGCAAGTAGGGTCATAGTACAAAAAATGTGTAAAAATGTTAAAAATACACCAAAGGCACTGTATTTGAATGCATGGAGCTTTCACAATAAGGGAGACAAGTTAACAGTGCAAATAGATTTTAACAGGTACGATATGATTGTGATTACGGAGACATGGCTGCAGGGTGACCAAGGCTGAGAACTGAATATCCAAGGGTACTCGATATTTAGGATGGACAGGTAAAAAGGAAAAGGAGATGACGTGGCATTGTTAGTTAAGGATGAAATCGGTGCAATAGTGAGAGGGGTCATTGGCTCAGAAAATCTAGACGAAGCATCAGTCTGGGTGGAGCTAAGAAGCAATAAAGGGTGGAAAACATTAGTGGGAGTTATCTATGGCCTCTAAGCAGTAGTGATAAGGTAGGGGGCGGCATTAAACAGGAAAATCAAGGTGCATGTGACAAGGGTGCTACAGTAATCATGGGTGATGTTAATCTTCATATAGACTGGGCACACCAAATTAACAATAACACTGTGGCGAATGAATTCCTGAGTGTGTACGAGATGGTTTTTTAGACAAGTATTTTGAGGAACCGGCTAGGAAACAGGCTATCCTAGATTTGGTATTGTTCAATGAGAAGAGTTTAATTAATAATAATCTTGTGTGAGGTCCTTAAGGGAACAGTGACCATAACATGATAGAATTCTTCATTAGGATGGAAAGTGAAGTAGTCAGTTCTGAAACTAGGGTCCTAAATCTTAAAAAAGGAAACTACAAAGGTATGAAGTGTGAGTTCGCTAAGATAGATTGGGGAACTTCATTAAAAGGCATGACAGTAGATAGACGATGGCAAATATTTCAGGAACGCATGTATGCATTGCAACAGTTATACATTCCTTTCTAGCGCAAAAACACAATGCAGAAAATGGTCCAACCATGGCTAACAAAAGAAATTAAGGATAGTATTAGACCCAAAGTTGCTAGAAAAAGTAGCAAGCCTGAGGATTGGGAGCAATATAGAATTCAGCAAAGGAAGACCAAGAGATTGATTAAGAGGGGGAAACTAGAGTATGAGTAAACTTGCAAAAAACATCAAAGCAGACTCTAAAAGCTTTTGTAAGCATGTAAAAAGAAAAAGATTAGTGAAGACAAATTTAGGTCCCTTACAGTCTGAAATGGGAGAATTTATAATAGAAAAAAAGGAAATGACAGAGCAATTAAACAACTACTTTAGTTCTGTCTTCACGGAGGAAGATGCAAATAACTTCCCAGAAATACGAGGGAACCAAGGGTCTAGTGAGAAGGAGGAATTGAAGGCGGGTCTAGTGAGAAAGAGGAATTGAAGGGAATTAGTATTACTAAAACAATAGTGCTGGAGAAATTAATGGAACTGAAAGCCGATAAATCCCCAGAGCCCAATAATCAACATCCCAGGGTACCAAAGGAGGTAGCCATGGAAATTATGGATGCATTGGTTGTCACCTTCCAAAATTCTGTAGATTCTGGAACAGTCCCGGCAGATTGGAGGGTGGCAAATGTAACCCCACTATTTAAAAAAGGAGGGAGGGAGAAAACACTGAATTGCAGACAGATTAGCCTAACATCAGTAGTAGGGAAACTGCTAGAGTCTATTATAAAGGAGGTGATAACAGGACACTAAGAAAATATCAACAGGATTAGACAAAGCCAACATGGATTTATAAAAGGGAAATCATCTTTGACAAACCTATTGGAGTTCTTTGAGGACATAACTAGCAGAATAGATAAGGGAGAACCAGTGGATGTGGTATATTTGGATTTTCAGAAAGCTTTTGATAAAGTCCCACATAAGAGGTTAGTGTGTAAAATTAAAATGCATGTAATTGAGAGTAATATATTGGCATGGATTGAGAATTGGTTAGTGGACAGGAAACAGAGAGTAGGAATAAATGGATCTTTTTTGGAGTGGCAGGCAGCGACTAGTGGGTACTGCAGGGATCAGTGCTTGGGCCCCAACTGTTCACAGTATATATCAATGATTTGGATGAGGGAACCAAATCTAATATTTCCAAGTTTACTGACGACACGAAACTTGGTGGGAATGTGAGCAATGAGGAGGCTGTTGAGAGGCTTCAAGGCAATTTAGACAGGTTGAATGAATGGGCAAATACATGGCAGATGCAGAATAATGTGGGATAAGTGTGAAGTTTTCCGCTTTGGTAAGAGAAGCAGAATGGCAGAGTATTATTTAAATGGTGGTAGATTGGGAAATGTTGATGTATAAAGGGACCTGGGTGTCCTTATACACCAATCACTGAAAGCAAGCATGCAGCTACAGCAAGCAGTTAAGAAGGCAAATGGTATGTTGGCCTTCATTGCTAGAGGACTTAAGTACAGGAGCAAGGATGTCTTACTGCAGTTGCACAAGGCCTTGGTGAGACCATACCTGGAGTATTGTGCACAATTTTGGTCTCCTTACCTAAGAAAGGGTATACTTGCTATGGAGTGCAGTGAAGGTTCACCAGACTGATTCCTGGGATGGCAGGATTGACATATGAGGAAAGATTGGGCCAACTAGGCCTGTATTCACTGGAGTTTAGAAGAATGAGAGGAGACCTCATTGAAAAACACACAATTCTGACAGGGATGGACAGTCTAGATGCAGGTATGATATTTCCTCTGGCTGGGGGGTTCTGGAACAGGGGCCCCAAATTGAGGATATGGGGTAGACCATTTAGGACTGAGATGAGGAGAAACTTCTTCACTCAGATGGTGGTGAACCTATGGAATTCTCTACCACAGAAGACTGTGGAGGCCAAGTTACTGAAGAAATTTAAGAAGGAAATAAATTTCACAAAATCACAGAATTGTTATGGTGCAGAAGGAGGCCATTTGGCCCATCGTGTCTGCACCGACACTCTGAGCATCTTAATAGTGCCAATCTCCTGCCTTTTCCCTGTAACCCTGCACGTTGTTTCTATTTAAATAGTCATCCAATGCCCTCTTGAATGCCTCAATTGAAACTGCCTCCACCACACTTCCACGCAGTGCATTCCAAACCTTAACTACTTGCTGTGTGAAGTTTTTTCTCACCTTGCATTTGCTTCTTTTGCAAAAAGCTTTAAAACTGTGCTCTCTGCTTCTCAATCCATTTACAAGCGGGAACATTTTCTCCCTATCTACTCTGTCTTGACCCTTCACGATTTTGAAAACTTCTATCAAGTCTCCTATTAGCCTTCTCCTCTCCAAGGAAAACAGCCCCAACTTCTCTAAATTTTCCTCATAACTGAAGTGTCTCATTTCTGGAGTCTAAAGGTGTCAAGCTGTATGGGGAGAGTGCAGGAGTACAGCATTCAGATAGAGGATCAGCCATGATCATACTGAATGGCAGAGCAGGATCAAAGGGTCAAATGACCTACTTCTGCTCCTATTTTCTACGTTTCAATGACATGTCATCCACCATGTGAGGAGATCAAACCTGGACATGATATTCTAACTGAAGCCTAACCAAGACTTGCACAAAGACAAAATAATTTAATAACTACACCCAGCATTCAGTTCACTCCACCCATAGCTTCACAGCAGTGGTCATGAACCTTTAGTGATGTACTAGAACGCTAAAACCTTTTTCTTTCACCGTCAGCTTTAGTTCTTTACTCTGAATGGTGTATGCATATTTAACATTTGATCTGACCACAAGCATAATACTACACTTCTGTAAGTTAAAAGCTTGTTTGTCAGTTTTTAGCAAAAGGTAAATCCCTTGATTTTCTCTTTAAGGAATCCTGCAAACTTCAAGAAAAAAAGAAAATGGAAATCTTTGAGCTTTATCAATTAATTATAATAACAAGTTAGCTGTTGCATTTCTTTTAAAGATGATTGACGATAACTAATAACAAAATTGGAGTATGATTAGCTTTCTTCCATGAATCTATTTTCTTCTTATGCAACAATCCATAACAATGCCTGTATTCCCCTTTAATAGCAACCGTAGAAACTAAATCTTCCTGCAATGAATACATTTGAGTACTATTGTATTTTATTTGCCTTAAGTGATATTAAATCTTCTATAAGTCAGTGATGCTTTGGAATGAAGGACATTTATTGGCAATGATATTGTCGTTGATAAGGGTTATGGGAGAGAGAATCAATACTTAAAAATAGTTTATAGCCCATTTTTTTTATTTTCATTTTTCATTTGCTTCATTTCTATGTAACTTTAGTTTTCAATAAAATACAAGTTACAGATGGAACGTTTTGAAAATAATTTCCATGGAATATTCCTTTTTTTTTACAGCCCTTATTGACAGAATTTAATGACAGGAAGTAAATTTGATGAATTTCAGCTGAGGCTCAGATTCAGACCCGTAACTGGAGTTGACAACTGCATACATCTAGACTTGTGCTCTTTTGATGTTAAATTCATTTTTACTAATTGTTTGGTGGGAAGGAGAAAGAGAGGTGAAAATTGTCACTTTTCTATTTCCCATTACCAGGATGTAATCCTCTCAGTGGGGAAGGTGCTACATTTAAGTATTTCCAGACTACTTTGATTCTTCATATGAATGTGAAAGAGAAAATGCAAGTACCTAAACGGGCAAAAATATTAAATTTTGTTATTTCTATTAATTGCCAGCAGCTGACTACTGGTAAGGATAACATTTCTAACCTTTAGACAGAGTAAAATTAGTACAACTCATTGCTAACGAGTGCTGTACAAAATCAATGTTTATTTTGTTCTTGGGACATGAGTGTAGTTGGCAAGGCCAGCATTTATTGCCTATCCTATTGCCCTTGAGAAAGTGGTAGAGCTGCCTTAAACTTCTGTAGTTTCACCCATAGTGCTATTAGGAAGAGAGTTCCAGGATTTTGACCCAGGAACAGTGAAGGAATATTGATACAGTTCCAAGTCAGGATGGTATGAGACTTTTAGGGGAACTTGCAGTTGGTGGTGTCTCTATGCATCTGCTGCCCTTTTCCATCTGGGTGATAGAGGTCACAGGTTTGGAAGATGCTCTCAAAGGAGCATTGGCAAGTTGCTGCAGTGCATCTTGTTTATGGTACACACTGCTGCTACTGTGCACCAGTGGTGGAGGGAGTGAATGTTTAAGCTAGTTGATGGAGTACTGATCAAGCGGGCTGCATTTCCTTAGATGGTGTTAAGCTTCTTGAGTATTGTTGGGGCCGCACTCACCCAAGCAAGTGGAGAGTATTCCATCACACAGAGTAAGGAGGTAAGTTACTCGGTGCAGAATTCCTAGTCTCTGACCTGCTTTTGTAGCCACAATATTTGTGTGGCTGGTTCAGTTTCTGGCCACTGGTAACCTTCAGGATTTTGGTTGTTTGGGGAGGTGGGGTTTCAGTGATGATAATGCCAGTGAATGTCATGGAGAGATGGTTAGATTCCGTGTTGTTGGAGATGGTCATTGCTTGGCATGTGTGTGGTGCAACTATTAATAGCTGCTTAGCTATAAAAACTTGAGAGTTTAATACTTAATAGATGTCTAAAACTTGGAGTTTTATGTAGTACTGCGTTCTGTAGATGAAAAATATGTGTAATTAATTTTAATATATGTTCGAATCCTTTCCATCAGGTTTTCACTCTGGCACAATACCAAAACACCTCTTATCAAAGTCACAAATTAGACCTTATGTGACTGTGATATCCCTCCTTTTTTTCCCAACCTGACTGCAGCTTTTGACATCGTTAATTACACCATCCTTCTCCAATGCCTCGCCTATGTCACCCAGCTGAGTGGGACTGCACTCACAAGGTTCCATTCTTATTCCAGTTCCAGTCATAGCCAGAGAATCAGCTTCAATAGCTTCTCTTCCCGCCTCTATACCTTTACCTTTGTAGCCACACACACACACACACACACACACACACACACACACACACACACACGTGCGCGCCCGCCCCCCCCCACCCCACCCCCCACCAAGGATCTATCCTTGCCCCCCTCCTATTTCCTATCTACATGATGTAATCTTATCTACACCTCCACTGTCTCAAAATTGTCAGACTGCTTGTCCAACATCCAGTACTGTATGAGCAGAAAGGTCTTCCAACTAAATATCAGGAAGACTGAAGCCATTGTCCTTGTTCCCTGCTGCAAACACTGTTCCGTGACTCCATCTCTCCGTTGCAACTGTCTGGAGCTGGTCCAAAATGTCTACAACCTTAATGTCGCATTTAACCCTTGAGCTTCCAGCCAGACCTGCCATCATTGGGACTGCCTATACTACCTTTCAACATCGCCTGACTTAGCTCAACTGCTACTGGAACCCCTATCCATGCCTCTAGACTTGACCACTTCAATGCACTCCTGCCTGGCCTTCCATCTTCCAATTTTGTAAACTTGAGGTAATCTAAAACTACAGCCTTTGCACTAACTCATACTAAATCATCATCACCCCTGTGTGCACTGATCTACATGGCTTCTAACTGAGAAATAACTCATTTTAAAATTCTTATCTCTGTTTTCAAATTCCTCCATGACTTTTCCCCTCCCTGTCTCTAACCCCCTCCAGCCCTCCGGGATAACTGTACTCCTCCAATTCTATCCTCTTGCACAACATAATTTTAATCATTGCACTATTGGCAGCTGTGCCTTCAGTTATTGAAGCCCTAAGCTTTGGAATACCACCCTACGCCTCTCCCATCTATACCTCTCTTTCCACCTTTAAGACACTCCTTCAAATCCACCACTTTAGGTTACCTGTTCTAATATCTCATTATCTGGCTCAATGTCAAATTCTGTTTGGTAACACTCTGTGACGCCTTAGGACATTTTGTTAAGAGCACTTTATCAATGCAAATTGTTATTGTCAATACAGTGACAAACTGCACTATGGAATGGTTCATTGTGGGGTGTGACAGGTGGCAGTTTACAAAGAGAGGAAAGCCATGAAATTAGGAAGAAAAGAAAGGGGAAAAACGGAAAATGCATTTCTTTGAAAAAAAAACTTATTAATACAGGAGACATAATGACCTGGATAAAAGAACAGAGGCCCGAACAATCCCCATCCACCACCGCTCTCCTCCGCCTGGCTGAACTTGTTCTCTCACTGAACAATTTCTCCTTAAACTCGTCTCACTTCCTCCAAATAAAAGGTGTGGTTATGGGTATCTGCATGAGCCCCTATTATGCCTGTCTCTTTATGGGGCATGTGGAACATTCCTTGTTCCAGTCCTACTCAGGCCCCCTCCTACAACTCTTTCTCCGGTACATCGATGACTGTTTCGGTGCTGCTTTGTGCTCTCATCTGGACCTGGAAAAATTTATGAATTTTGCTTCCAATTTCCACCCCTCCATCACTTTCACGTGGTCCATCTCTGACACTCCTCTTTCCTTCCTTGACCTCTCTGTCTCTATTTCTGGTGATAGACTGTCCACCAATATTCATTACAAGCCCACCAACTCCCACAGCTACCTCGGCTACAACTCCTCACACCCTGCTTCCTCTAAGGACTCCATCCCATTCTCCCTGCTCCTTCACCTCCGTTGCATTCTGTTCCGATGATGCCATTTTCCAAAACATTGCTTCTAACATGTCTTCCTTCTTCCTTAACCGAGGTTTTCCACCCACAATCCTTGACAGGGCCTTCAAGCATGACCGACCCATTTCCTGTGCCTCTGCCCTCACACCTTTCTCTCCCTCCCAGAACCATGATGGGGTCCCCCTTGTCCTCACTTATCACCCCACCGGCCTCTACATTCAAAGGATCACCCTCTGCCATTTCTGCCAACTTCAGCATGATGTCACCACCAAACACATCCTCCCTTCACCCACCCCCCACCGCCCCGGTCGGCATTCCCTCCAGGACACCCTGGTCTACTCCTGCATCACCCTCAACCCCCTCCCTCCCATGCAATCACAGAAGATGCAACACCTGCCCCTTTACTCCCCCCCACACCCCCTTCTCACCGTCCAAGGGCCCAAACACTCCTTTCAAGTACACTTCCCTCAATTTGGTCTACTGCATTCGCTGCTCCCAACGTGGTCTCCTCTACATCGGGAAGACCAAATGCAGACCGGGTGACCGCTTTGCGAAACACCTTCAGTCTGTCCGCAAGCATGACCCAGACCTCCCTGTTGCTTGCCATTTCAACACACCACCCTGCTGTCGTGCCCACATGTCCGTCCTTGGCCTGCTGAAATGTTCCAGTGAAGCTCAACGCAACCTGGAGGAACAGCACCTCATCTTCCAACTAGGCACTTTACAGCCTTCCGGAATTAACATTAAGTTCAACAACTTCAGATCATGAACTCTATCCTCCATCCTCACCCCTTTTTGATCCCCTTTTTCCAAATATTTGTTTTTTAATTTTTATATATATTTTCCCCACCTATTTCCATTATTATTATTTTTAAAATTCATTTCCATTTATTGTTTTATCCCCACCTTTCAGTCCATTTTGACCTTTTCTCCCACCCACTCCATCCCCACTAGGGCCATCTGTCACTTGCTCATCCTGCTTTCTGCTCTTAATGTCACCATTAGCACTTCCTTTAGCCAGTATCACCACTATCAACACTGCTTCAGCCTTTCGTTTATGACATCTTTCGCAATCTCTCCTTTGCCTCCACCTGTCACTGGCCTTCTATCCAGCTTCACCTGTCCCACCCCCCTTAACCAGTATGTATTTCACATTTTTCTTCTCTGTAGTTCTGAAGAAGTCATACAGACTTGAAACGTTAACTCTGTCTTTCTCTCCACTGATGCTGTCAGACCTGAGTTTTTCCAGTAATTTTTGTTTTCGTTGTTGATAATGGCCTGGATTTTGTGGTCAGTGGTGAAGAACCATTGCTTGCCGTTTATTGCACTTAACAGTTGCTCATAGAATTTTAGGAGGCTTTTACATGGGAGCTTGCGGTTATCAGAGCACGGCACATTGTATGGGGGACTTCTATGAATAGGGCAAGCAGTAGTACATCTCTTCAATGAATTAGAGAATCCTCACTGATGCTCACAGTCTAAACCAGGAAATGTAAGTTAAAAAGATTTAATTAAATGTCAAATCATTTATAGAAACCAAAATAAAGGGAGGGAAATAACAAAAATAAAAAGAAACAATTTAAAAAAAATATTTTTGAGCATCTAACAAAAATTAAAATCTGAAGATATGAAACTCCACACTTGTATGATTAAATTTTCAGGATTAATTAAAACTTACCACCCTGTTAGAAATTCATTTACACTTGAATGGGCAAGCTCTAATTTGCTTTAGTGTGATTAGTGGTATCTTGTGGGTAAGCAACATAACTTCACACCCCCTCATATGTTTCAGTGCAGTTTCTCAGTGAAGTACCGGTGTTGTGAAGCCTGTGGAGGATTAGGCAAATTTGGACACCAACTTTCTGATTTTCATGTTTAACTGCACATGTGTGAACATTGGAAGTTGCTGTCTGATTTACTTCATCATAATGTTGAGTGCTGGTAACCACACCCTAATTCCTCCAGCAAAATTCTGGGCCAATGAATAGCTAATTTGCACATGTAAATCTACTAACTAGACTATGTAGGGCAAAGTAAAAGTTCCTATACGTGCTTATTGGCATATCTGGTGTTCATTGTGGAAAGGAAAGATATGATACTTCAGAATATTCTGACATGCCCACTTGAGTTGTCAAAAAATCCAGCTAGGGTCGCAGAATGGGCCAGTGAGTTAGCATATTGCCCCTTAACATCTGGAATGCAGTCCAAGCTGCATGAATCAGACGTGAAGAGTTTATGTGGGTTTTATTGCACTTCCTGATGGCTTACAGAAGATAACAACCATCACATTGGAAACCTCACGGGATGAGAATGGGTTCTCAGAGGCAATGGAGGCAATCTTCTTTGTTTGAGGCTATGTAATTTGTTGCACATTTAAACTACTGTCAATTTATTTTTTTCACATTCTTATATTTGCCACATTTTGAAGAAGAAATAAATGAAAGGCATGTCAACATACTTGGCTAAAGAAGTGGAATTGTGTACAAGGAAATAGGAGACATTTAAAATAAAATAAAAACAGGATACTCGGTACCAATACAATAGAATATAACATACACAAGTAAAAAGAACAGAACCATGTAGAATAATGTAATGCCTGTTCTGTAAGGATGGATAATTAGCAGATCCAATGTTGTCCAAGCTGATCTTGAACTGTTCAGAGGTAGGCGGTTCTACATATTTATCGGCACTACTTATATAAAACTATTTATAAAACCCATAAAACTGATTTGTAATTAAAAATTGCACTTAAAAATGGTTACCAATTTCAATGTGATAATATGTTGTGTGCAATCACTTTTTTTTAAACTCACTTTTCAGGAGGTAAATAGTCGACAGTATTATGAACAGAGTGCAGAAGCTCACCATAAAGCTTATGGAGGCAGCCAAGTTACCTCTGGTGGGGCAGTGGATATCACATCAATTAGTCCTGTTGTGACAGAAGCAACCATTAACACATCAACCACAGAGAAAAGTGATAATATTACTGGACAAGCTGGAAAGGTAGGTCAACAAAGCACACCAATTTTGCACATCCAAAATCAGATGATAATTTCTTTTGCAATCGCAATATCACCCAGCTGTTGTTCTTCATTAACATGACCTTTCCACTCGCATGGAAACGATTCAAATCACAAGACTTTGGTTGCTGGATTATATTAGACATTCTTATGTCACATTTTATTATTAAATATTTCAATTTTGCAGTTATTTGATCCTAATGTGCGGCAGCTAAATTTATGACAAAATGAGAGGAGAAAAGTGTATTGTACAAACTGTAGGAAATTAGTTAAATAATTAGATGTACACTTAAAAGGATTTTGTTCAAAGTTTGTAAGTGCGCAAGTGATTTTGCTTGAGTTTCCATGCACATCTTGAAACATTTGTTGTTGTTTGATTTCTTGAATAAGAAAGTCACGCAATTCCTAAGTGCAGAAAATACTAACAAGCCATTCAATTTTTTGTATAAAAACAGACTGCTGTTATGCAATTATGTAAACGCTGTCTTTATTTTCTTTGTCCAAAATGGGAAAATCAATTAGCATCTTGATTGTGCACTATGAATAAATGCCTACCTAATTGTCAACCAGATACAGTAAAATAAACTAGAAACATCAAAGCACTAAAATAAATCTCTTAATTTCACCAAATTGATGGAATCTGGTTGAAAATAACTTTTTGTATGTTTAACAGTAATTTGCAGAAATAAATTTGAGGGTAGGCGACATACATGGGTCTGAAAAAATTCTTGTATGCATGAAAGTGAATGACATTTGGAATTCATAAAGGATTCACATAAAACTTATATCTGATAGTTACGCCTGTTATTTAAACCCCCTTTGAGATAAATAATCATGATAACTGTTTTGCAATTTTTTAAAATAGCACACTGATTAAATTTATAGTATACTTTTTAATGGCTTGTGCTAGTTTTCATTCTTTATTATTTTTACCTTGTTTATCTCTGCTGCAGGAATAATTTGCTTTCATTCCCCTGAATTATCCTACAACTGCATCTTCAAACAAAGAATGTTTACTCTGTCCAAAACCTTTCAAACTTCCAAGCCTAAGTCCTGTTAATTTTTCATTTTTGTAATGTCATGGCTTTTTCATGTGGAGTTCAGTTTTTTAAATACTGCTATACTAATGGCTGTGCATATGTGGAATAAAATGAAAGTGAAAGCAAAGATATTATTAAAAATAGAGTGGACATTAACAAGAATGAAATCTCAGTTTTAAAACCATTCAAATCACAAGACTTTGTTTGCTGGATTACATTAGACATTCTTATGTCACATTTTATTATTAAATATTTCAATTTTGCAGTTATTTGATTGTCCTGCTAGAAATATAAAATCTCATGATGGGAATTCTAATGCAGTTCTGATGGATGTTAGCTAAAAACTTCAAAGTTTAAGAATTGCTAAGACATCAAATTCCCAAAGTAGGTATTTAAAAAAAAAAACAGTTCAACATCTTAGGAACAATATCATTCAAAATATGCATTATTTATTATCTTTTTAAAAGGATAGCAGTCTGACCAATGGGATCACAGTTGGTGCAGAAGAGACTATGGGTTCTACATCAGCTGTAGGACATCAGACTCTGGTACTTATGGACCCAGATGGGGAAAATGGAGAGCTTGTATACAATGATACTACAAACCTAATTACAGATCAGGTAAAATTCTAATGCATTTGGTGTAGTTTGCAAATTTTCAGTTGGGTTGTTAAAGATGGTGTTCACGTTTATTTTGACTCTGTCCAAATCTCAATGTGTAGAAGAGCTGTACAAACCAGGATGGACCCAGGATTGATCTCCAGTTTGCTGTGTGTGTTGGTTTCAGCTGGCCTAGCAGCATTAGATATGCCTAACCTGGTTGGCTGGTGAGTTTCCTGGAATGGGGCATGGATCTTCCAGACACTGCTTCAACAGCCCAGGAGACCTTTGCACTTTAAGATTCCCACTGCAACTGTGCCACTCCATACTCCATAGCATCATACCCACCCTCCCACTCCCAACATCTACGGAACCGCTTCTGGCTTGATGACTTCACCACTGTACCCTGGCATTACCACAGAGAATTGGGGCTGGCTGCTGTATTGGGAACAATCAGGATTCAGTGGAAGGGGGTTGGAGGAATCAGAAGAGGATGAAACTTCAAATTCATTAATTGTCATATTTATACAGAAGACAGTACATGGTTGAATAAGCCTGATAGAGGAGACTTTATGATATGAGAGCCAGAAAAGCTAATTCTGTAAAAAGACTCATCATCTACAGTAACAGCAGATGGTTAGCAATATGCATAAATAATATTATATTTAAAATACTAATATTTGTCTTTTTCCCTTGAGAGCAATTGAAATCTGTATTATAAGTCATGTTCCCATTTACCACCCTCAATTGCCATGCTTTTGGTTTAGGCAGCTGAATTGCAATTAACTTAAAATTTTCAAAATTGTAGAGTGGTGGATCTTATTTCTTTTTAGAAGCAGAAACTGGATTCTCTTTGAAATTATGGAAATTCCTGTAAATTCTAGGTGGGAAATAATAAAGGAAAATTAAGAAGCCTTGCTTCTGCCACCAGCAACTTAAAGAAGTATGTTTAGATCCTTCTATATTTACAGTAATGGCTCTGAGCACTCTTCTGGAACAATTCAACCAATAAAAGGGTTAATCAGCCTCCTGATGTAAGGCTTTGACATTCACTCACTGCCTGGTTTAAGACAAGAGTGAGTCAGCATAGACATTATTTAAGGCAGCTAGGTTTTCATTGTTCTATAAGAGCAGACCTGGATTAATTGGAATATGAGTGCAGCAGTCTAGACTGCTGCAGCATTTCCCTGTAGGTTATGGCTATTTTAATGTGTAGCCTGAGATGATACATTGTTATTATGTTTTGCTTCAATGCATCAGTCCAACACAACAGTCAGAATGCCCTCTGCCTTTAAAGCAACCCTACCACCACAATCAACTTTCAGATAAAATGCACTCATTTTTATGTAACCATGAGAAATATAATGGATTATTTTCCAACAGAAAACCGGACAGCTGTACAAGTTTGTAATCCTAAATTTTTCATTTTAATTCTCTTATTGCACCTTCCCCATTCTTTTCATCCTTCGTTTTTTGGTCAGCCTATGTCAGATACGAGATATCAAAGTGGTATGCATGACCTGCCCCTAATCCCTCCTTTAAAGGGGAAGTGATCAGCCTCCACTTCATACCTCACCTTACAGCGTGGTTGAAATTAGGAACTCTCGATGATTATTCACAGATGCATCTCTACATCCCGTTCCTAGCGGACCACAGAACCTATTGCCTTGATATTAATTATACCGTGTACCCCCCAGCCATCTCCACAACAGATCTTTCCTTTTCAGCACAAGTTGGGTGGAATTTAATGCCCTCCTCTGTGGCAAGTTTGGTGGCAGGGAGGGAATTTAATCAGGTGCAAGGATGGCGGGTGGGGACCCCGCCACCTTCCCACCTCCATCCCGATTAAGTCTGTGGGAAAGCCAGGAAGAGTAGGGGGACATTCCACATTGTCAGGCTCTCGGTGCTTGATTAAGAGACCCAGCATCAGAAAATTGGGGCCCTTTGACAAGCCACTCCTCTGCCCTTGCTGCTGACCCCACAGCATCCCCACCTCTTCCCCAAGATCCTCCTCCCCCCCACCAACACTCGCTTGTGTGCACCAGCAGCCATCCCTCCCTGGCAACGCTGCTGTTTAGTAGAGTTGCCGACCTCTGTATGGCTGGCAGTTCTCAGGGGTCCTTGATCCCAAGAAAGGACCAATGGCGGCCTGTCAAGTACCAGACAGTTGGATGTGATGGGCCTTACCTAAAAAAGGCGATTGGGCCTCTCAGTGGCTCTTCAGCCAGCAAGCGACACCTCCATTGCCGCCATTAAATCCAGTCCATTGTGTCCCAAAGGAGCAGGAGCACTCCCCTGGAAGCCTTTGGGTCAATGAGGAGTGCAGGAGGGCATGCCAGGAGCAGCACCAGGCATACCTATAAATGAAGTGTCGACTGGTGAAGCTACAACACAGGACTACTTGTACGCCAAACAGTATAAACAGCATGCAATTGACAGAGCTAAGTGATCCCACAACCAACGGATCAGATCTAAGCTCTGCAGCCCTGCCGCATCCAGTCAGGAATGGTGGAGGACAATTAAACAACACACTGGAGGAGGAGGCTCCACAAATATCCCCTAAATGATGGGGGAACACAGCAGATCAGTGTGAAAGATAAGGCTGAAGCATTTGCAACAATCTTCATCCAGAAGTGCTGAGTGGTTGAACCATCTCGGCCTTCTCCAGAGCTCCCCAGCATCACAGATGCCGATCTTCGGCCAATTTGATCACTCCATGTGATATCAAGACACAGCTGAAGGCACTGGATACTGCAAAGGCTATGGGCCCTGACAATATCCCGGCAATAGTACTGAAGACTTGTACTCCAGAACTTGCTGCAACCCTAGCCAAGTAGTTCCAGTGATTGCTACAACACTGGCATCTACCTGGCTATGTGGAAAATTGCCCAGGTATGTCCTGTACACACACACGACAAATCGAACCCAGCCAATTACCGTCCCATCAGTCTACTTTTGATCATTAGTAAAGTGATGGAACGGGTCATCAGCAGTGCCATCAAGAGTCACTTGCTTAGCAATAACCTGTTCACTGATGCTCAGTTTGGGTTCCGCCAGGGCCACACAGCTCCTGACCTCATTATAGCCTTGGTTCAAACATGGACAAAAGAGCTAACCTCCAGAGGTGAGTTGAGAATGGCTGCCCTTGACATCAAGGCAGCATTTGACTAAATGTGGCATCGAGGATCCCTAGCTAAATTGGAGTCAATGGGAATCATGGGGGAAATCTCACCTCTGACTGCAGTCATACCTAGCACAAAGGAAGATGGTTGTGATTGTTGAAGGTCAATTGTCTTAGTTCCAGGACATCATTGCAAGAGTTCCTCAGGATAATGTACTAGGCACAACCATCTTTAGCTCCTTCACCAATGACATTCCTGCCACATAAGGTCAGAAGTGGGGATGTTTACTGATGATTGCGCAATGTTCAGCACTATTCCCAACTCCTCAGATACTGAATGTCCAAATGCAGCAAGACCTGGAAAATATCCAGGCTTGGGCTGATAAGTGGCAAGTAACATTCATGCCCTCAGGTGCCAGGCAATGACCATCTCCAGCAATAGAAAATCTAACTTTCATCCCTTGATATTCAATTGCATTACTATCGCTGGATTCCCTACTAACAACATCCTGGGGGCCACCATTGATTGGAAACATAACTGGTCTAGCCATATAAATACTGTAGCTACAAGAGCAGATCAGAGGCTAGGAAGCCTGCAGTGAGTAACTCGCCTCCTGACTTCCAGAAGCCTGTCCTCCATCTACAAGGCACAAGTCAGGAGTGTGAGTGAATACTCTCCACTTGCCTAGATGAGTGCAGCTCTAGCAACACTCAAGAAGTTGGATACCATCCAGGTCAAAGCAGCCCATTTGATTGGCATGCCATTCACAAACAATCACTCCTTCTACCACCGACGCATAGTCGCGGCAGTGTATGGTGTAGTGGTAATTTCACTGGATTAGTAATCCAGGGCGCAGGCTAATGCCTAGAGGAAGGGTTCAAATCCCACCATGGCAGTAGATAGAATTTAAATTTAATTAATAAATCTGGATTTGCGAGCTAGTCTCAGTAATGGTGACCATGAAACTATCAGTGATTGTTGTAAAAATCCACCTGATTCACTGATGTCCTTTAGAAAAGGAAAACTGCCATCCTTACCCAGCCTGGCCTACATGTGACTCCAGACCCACCGCAATGTGGGTGACTCTGAAATGGCCTAGCAAGACACTCAGTTCAAGGGTAATTAGGGATGGGCAACAATTGCTGGTCTAGCCAGTGACACGCACGCCCCATGAATGAATAAAACAAAAATCCCTCTGCCGATTGCACCCCACCCCATTTTTTCCCACCCCATTGTCCCAATAATCACACCCTCCTCTTCAAACCACAAGCCACAATCCCTCCCTCTCAAAGATCCCAGCCTGTGGCTTCCCACCACTTCTTACACCCCGGCAAATATTTGGACCTATATACCTGAATTCCAAACATCTGGATAGAACGGTGCCCAGTTATGTGTGCATTTCTGCTTCTTTTGATTGGGTACAGTTGTGAGCCATGTTGATGTTTGCGTCATGATGCAAAAGTGGTGAAGTCTCCATTATTGTTTTCCTCCCTGAGGAAACTTGGTTATAATCAACAATAACACATTTTCAGCTGAGGGCATAATGGCCCAGAGTTTGAGAGAGTGGGGCATTTTGCAGTTAGTGCTGTGAGTTTTGTATTTCTCTTGCTGTTCAGCTCCAACTAATTTAGGCTGTAAATTGCAGAAAGTTTGAATTGTTAAGAGTGGCGAGGACAACAAGGACCTTGGTGAATGACATGATCAATAGTCTATTAATCAATAAAATTTAAAGATTCGAATGTTTGCCAAAGCTCCAACATTGTGACTTGGACACCTGATTATTGAAACAAAATGTATTAAAAATATCACTGAATTATATGCAGGAAGATGTGAAGTATTTTCTTGCCTCCATAACATGGAACATGAAGATATAGAAGAATCCAGACTTTTTTTTTTGGCTTACATCCTCCTGTTCAGGGTTCAGATTAATTTTAATACATGAAATTCAAGAACCAAAGACAACCATTGCCTACACATGACAGCTATTGTTCATGTGATGTGAGCGTTGTTGGCAAGGTCAGCATTTATTTCCCATCCCATACAGCCCTTGAGAAGGTGATGGTGAGCTGCCTTAAGTCCTGTACTCCATTATTGTGGTAGGTACTATAAACTATAGCAGTTTGATACAACTGAGCAGCTTGCTAGGCTGCTTTAGAGGGTAGTTGAGAATCAACCACATTTATGTGGGTCTGGAGTCACGTGTAGGCTAAACTGGGTAAAGATGGCAGATTTGCTTTAATGAGCGTTATCAGTAAAACAGTTGGGACTTCACGACAATCCAGTAGTTTCATGATTATCATTACTGATTCTAGCTTTTTATTCTCGATTTATTAATTAATCTAATTTAAAACCCCCCAGCTGCCATACAGGAATACACAACAAATCAAATTTCATAATCCTCGTCTCTGCTTGCCAGAAACATTTCTTGTCTTGCAAGCCAGTCACAAGCCTGTATTTTCTCAATTAGCTCTTTTTAATCTGTGCTTTGTTTTTTTTGTTTCCCTTCCATTCTATCAAATAGTTGTATTCCCAAATGCATTTGGTTTCTCTGTGAAGGATTTACTTCCATATATGATCTCCTCATTTTAACTTGCATACTTTATGTGGCAGAACAATTAACATTAATTACTAACTAGCTTCAAAGTGGAAAGCTTTTAGAAACATAAACTACCCCATTAATAATGTCCTTATACTGTGAAATAGCAGCCCTAACTGCATTGAGTTTAACTCATTTTTATAGCACATCGAATGTTCTTGAACCTCTCTGTCAAGTTGAGGGCAATCTCCACTGGCAGCTGAAGGTTGTAAATACTGGAGAGGTGCAAATCCCAACCCATGCCATATTCCTTCTTCACCACAAATTGCTTTTTCTTAAACATGTTAATAATGGCGTCTGCATTATTCTTGCAGCAAATTCTGCGAAATACCTGTCATAAAATTGCCTGTGTCAGCTGTTTTGATTTTTGTCTCAAACATTTATAACTCAATAGCCTCTTAAATTATAATCATTTTTAACTTACTTTTTAAATGTTTGTATAACGGCTCCTGATTATTTAATCTAATGGTGCACTTGAATGCTCTTGGAACTATAACCATATTCCAGGCATGTTTCACAATTGAAGGGATACTGGCATTTTGTATCAGATACCCTGAAGGCAGCAGTCCCTGAATCAGCCAGTGAGCAGAGCTTACAACTTTTCTAACTTTAACATGTTAACTTGAGAGTAGGGAGCAAGTATTCTGGCATTTGCACATTGACTTTTGCTGGTGGTAGTTAATTGGTGTTCTACGAAAATCTAAACTGGAACAATCTTTTTAGATTTTGTTGAAGTAACAAAATCCAAGATCACAACTTTCTTCCAGCCCTTCATTATTATGTGCTTTTTGCAACTTAGATGTAAGTATATGTTTCCAACTGAATATTTCAGAGTGATGAAGCTTTGGATCAAAATCTGCTAATAGAAAAACAACTACTAGAACTACACCAGCAAAATCATCAGCTTCGAATAGAGAAAGCAGAAACTGAACGCAGGCTCCAAATGGAAATCCAACAGCTAAAGGACCAGGTGTGTAAAACAAAAACTGACAGTGAGTGCTAACCTACTTCTAGTATCATGTGCCTCAGAAGTTTTGGCAATGCTCACAGACATAAAGCAAATCGCAATGATTTTATTTAATTGTCAGGGGAGATGCAAGACTGGAACAGTTTCTGTAAAATATCTGTACCATTTCCTATCTTATTCACAATGTATAGAAGAAAGATGACAAATTTTGGGAATCAGAAACAGAAAATGTTGAAAATGCAGAGCAAATTGGTCAGCGGTACAACAGGCATTATGTAAACCAAGAACAGATGAACACAAAGGGATGAGGAAGCCCAAAAATTTTAGAAATTTTGCAAACTTCAAAACTGCGAAATTTGATCTTGTTATAACTAGCCATTTATTTTGAAAATAGTCTAAAACAGCAAATTGGCTGTGCTGATTATGTTAGCAGGTTATTAATGACAAAAGCAACAGACATTCTCCTGTTTTTCATTTATGATTGCACCTATTATTTTGTTCTCTGTGCTCTCTATTCTAGTGTCAATTGCAATGCCAATAAGTTAATAGTTTAAAAAAAATACCCATGTGACATAAGTTAGCTTCCAATTTACCTCTTTTACTGAAAAAGATTTCTGTAACTTTCTGAAAAACTATTCATATAAATTGCTTTAGATTGCAGGTCTCACAGAGGCCAATTGGCAAATGGCTGAAGAACTAAAGCAATATAAATGTTCCGAAGATATTGAGAACAAAATAAATCAAATGGTGATTATGAAATATTTAATCTTTTTGTGTTTACATTATCTATGCATATAACTATACTATGGCCAAACATTTGCAATGGGAATAATGGTGAGGCTTTCAGCACACATTGTTATAATGAAGGAAATCCGAAAGCAATTTCTGGAGTATGCACAAGTGCACTTAAACAAGAAAATCCAGAAGATGCTGTCACAGATACCTTGCTTCCCCACAGGGTGCAATGTTGCAGTCTTTGCTCATAGATTCTGCAAAGAAATGCACTGATTTGAACTTGCCCATAGGTTCTACACAAAATGCCTGAAAAAGTGGGCTGGTGCATTCAGGAGTGAATAAATTTTTAACAACCTGATAATTATAGCTGAACAACCTCTCTGGCACTGAAAAATTAACTTTGCAAATATGGAGTTTCATTTCCTTAAAAGGAAATTAGTGTTAGAGATTTGAAATTTTTTTTTTTTTACTTTTTCTGTTTGTTTCTTTTACTTCTTGCTTAAACCCATCTGTATTTTCTAATCTTTCTTTCACTTTCTGTACACGATTTAAATCTAATTCATTCCAACACATAACTGGTTGACCTCTCACATTCTACCTTCCATTAACTTGAGATCATCTCAAACTCTGCTGCCTGTGTCCTAACTCCATTCGCCCATCACGCATCAATCTTAAAATCCTTACTCTTGTTTTAAAGATCTTCCAAGACCTTTCACTTCCTTTTCTCTAATCTCCTCCAGCTCTATAACCCTTCAAAATATCTGCACTCCTCCTGTTCAGGTCCCTTGAGTATCCCTGATTTTAATTGCTCCACCATTGGCAGTCATGCCTTCAACTCTTAAGGCCCTAAGCTCTGGAATTTCCTCCTTAAATTTCTCAACATCTCTGCCTCTGTAATTCGCCCTCTCCTTTACGACACTCCTTCACTTTGATAAAGCTTTTGGTGATTTGTTCTGATATCTCATTTTGTAGCTAATTGGCTTGATATCACTCCTATGAAGCACCTTGGAATATTTCACCATGTGAAGGTGAAATGTAATTGTAAGTTGTTATTGGTTTGGACTTTGGCTATCTCAGTGAGGATTTCTTAATCAGGTTGATGAGTCTTGCTGTTCCTTGTTCTGCTAACTATGGCACAGATCCCCTATAGTGGCCACAACAATGAAAAAGACACTGCATTAGAGGAAATCTCTGCTGACAAACCTGTGTGCGGCTGTCAACAAGATAAATGAAATATGCTGTTCCTTCACTGCTGAGAACAAAATCCGGGCTAATAGCGAATAATGTTATCACCTAAGGTTTCACTTCAACCATTGCTGCTGTTCTTAGACCAGTATTTGTGGAAAGCAATCTGCAGTTGGCACAACAGAGTTTTATTACCCACTCTGGGTCACATTGATCTGCCAAAAGAATTTCTGTGCCAGGCCCTACATTGCTAATTTTTAATATTGGCCTAATTTAGGAATCAGCATTCACCATTATTATGGTCTAAGATCGTATAGCAATGTCTACACATATGCAGTTAAACGTGGAAATCAGTAAGTTGCAATCTGACTTGCCCTGCTGCTGCACAAGCATTACACTGGTACCTCGCCAAAAGACTTGGCACTCAAATCCATGAAAGACATGAAGTTGCAGTACTTACAAGCTATATACTAAACACACCAGGAAAAGTTAGAGCTTACCTATTCAAGTATATGACTTTTAACATTGTGATAAATTTTAACCTTTGGGACTGAAAAATAACATTTATAAGTTTAGGGTTTCATTCCTGTAGAGTTATTGTTAGAGATTTAAAGATTTTTTAAAACTTTTTTACTGTCTCTTTTATCAACCTCTTAACTTATCTTTCTTTTCCTCCCTTCAGTTTACTTTCTGTGTATGATTTTATATTGAATTTAATATTCTAACTTACATTTCTTGGCTTAGACTCTGCGTGGCTCAGTAAGGATTCTTCAAACCAATTGATTACTTGCTTGGTTCCCACAGAACAGAAATAAACGGGGTGCAATCAGACCTGGTTTAAACTCCAAAGTTATTCTAACGCTTTTCCATTAATACACACTGAAAATTGCTTTGCATCAATGCAAATGCAGCAGTATAGTTATAAGGTTAGAAAATCAGACATCAATTTGGACTTGGAGCATGAGTATTCTATTTTTATTTATTTGTTTTAGTGTATAAATGTATATTAGTAATCTATATCAAAATTGAAGCAACCAGAGAAGTACTATATCTTTAAGTCTTGAGAAACTTTACAGTAAGATAACTTTATTGTTTGAGTTGCCTGTGGCGTTGTGTCCCAAAATTACATTGCTCTTTCCTGCCATTGTGATAACTTCTGTGGTGAAAACTTTTTCTAGCAATTAACTTCTGATGCAATGGATAATCAAGGGTCAACTGTAGTTGGCAAAGAGTTTTCTGACCTCATGTCCAATGAAAGCTCTTTAAACAGTTAAGACGATGCATAAGGAATGGTTCAAGATGGGACTGTTTTTGAACATTATGTATGGTATGTCCATCAATATTCTGCTCCAAACTATGAATAGTATCCTGAGACTTTTTATTATGTTAAAGACACACTATAAATTTCAGTTGTTGAGCTTTGAATATCCTAGAAAAATTCTGAATTGAGCATCATATTAGCAGCTTTGGATGTGACCTTAAGTGGTGATTTATTTTTGGGCATCTCCAAGTTCTTAAAATTGCGTCACTGTGGCTCCTTACAACATATCAAACTTTCCACCCTCTGTGGTTCAGGATTTAAGCACAATACTATTTTTGCGTCTTGGGGATAATCGATCCTATAGTCATCTTGGCAGCAGTTGTAAAACTCTTTGAAACCTTGCAGCTGAACTTTCTCCCGAGTTCTTGAAGCTTTGCGTACAGTTCACCGGTATTGTAATTTGCATTATACTGATTGTGTCTCCAAATTGAAATTATCTGATGATCTGCCCCTGTATGTGCTGGATTACCTTTTACTGTGATAATAGTATTTCTATCACTTCATTTTATGGGGAGGCGGTGGCATAGTGGTATTGTCACTGGACTAGTATTCCAGAGACAAAAACAGAAAATGCTGGAAAACCTCAGCAGGCCAAACAGCATCTGTAGAGAGAGAAACCGAGTTAATATTTCGAGTCCGTATGACCCTTCCTCAGAACTTCTTTGTCTCATCTGACGCCTTAACGAGAAACTTTTCCTCTTCCTTTCAGATGCTAAGGAACACAAGTTCCAACAACTTATACCAACGCCCATCCACCACCTTCCACCCCTTCCCATCCCTCTGACCCCATCCCATCTTCTAATCCCAGCCCTTGCCATGTATACTCTCTGACCTTCCCTCCTTTGATGCTGAACATTCTGTACTCAGCAAAGGACTCAGTTTCATACTTACACGCTCCTCTCAATGAATTTCGGGCTCGGCAAGATGCTGGACTCTTCTTTTGCCGCCTTCGTCGCTGTGCTCACTTCTTTGGGCAAGAGTCCTTCACCCCCCACCCCGTTCCATGGATCCTTTCATCCGCCTCCAGTACTCTCCCTCCACCTGGACCCCTCCCTCTGACCTTTCCTGCTTTCAGTCTTTTCATTGAGAACTGTCGGCGTGACATGGGCCGTCTCAATTTCTCTGCCCCTCTCACCCACTCTAACCTTCTGAACTTGCTGCACTCCGTTCTCTTAGGCCCAACCCTGACTTTGTCATCAAACTCGCCCACAAGGGTGGTGCTGTTGTTGTCTGGTGTACTAATCTCTACCTCTCAGAGGCTGAGCGTCAACTCCCAGACACTTCCTCCTACCTCCCCCCGGACCATGACCTCATCACCAAACATCAAGCCATTGTTTCCAGGACTGTCACTGACCTCATCTCCTCTGGAGATCTTCCCTCCACAGCTTCTAACTTCATACTCTCCCAACCCCAGACAGCCCGCTTCTACCTCCTCCCCAAAATCCACAAACAGAACTGCCCTGGTAGACCAATCATGTCAGCCTGTTCCTGCCCCATGGAGCTCATTTCTTCCTATCTTGACTCCTTTCTCTCTCCCCTTGTCCTACCTCTTCCCACCTATGTCCGCAATTCCTCTGATACCCTACGTCATGTTAACAATTTCCAGTTCCCTGGCCCTAACCGCCACCTCTTCGCCATGGATGTCCAACCCTTCTATATCTCCATCCCCCACCAGGATGGTCTGAGGGCTCTCCACTTCTTCCTTGGACAGAGGCCCGAACAATCCCCATTATTCACTACTCCTCCGCCTGGCTAAACTTGTTCTCTCACTGAACAATTTATCCTTAAACTTGTCTCACTTCCTCCAAATAAAAGGTGTGGCTATGGGTACCTGCATGGGTTCCAGTTATGCCTATCTCTTTATGGGGTATGTGGAACATTCCTTGTTCCAGTCCTACTCAGGCACCCTCCCACAACTCTTTTGTCGGTACATCAATGACTGTTTCGGTATCGCTTCATGCTCTCGTCTGGACAATTTTGCTTCCGATTTCCACCCCTCTATCACCTTCACATGGTCTATCTCTAAAAGTTCCCTTCCCTTCCTTGACCTCACTGTCTCCATTCCTGGTGATAGACTGTACACCAATTTCATTATAAGCCCACTGATTCCCACAGATAGCTCAACTACCGTTCCTCACACCCTGCTTCCTGTAAGGACTCCATCCCATTCTATCAGTTCCTTCGCCTCTGTCTCATCTGTTCCGAAGCTGCCGCTTTCCAAAATGGCACGTGTCTGCCATGTCTTCCTCCTTCCTTAACCGAGGTTTTCCCCCCTACTGTGGCTGACAGGGCCCTCAGTCATGACCGACCAATCTCCCGCACCTCTGCCCTCACACCTTCCCCTCCCTCTCAGAATCATGTTAGGGTCCCCCTTGTCCTCACTTTTCACCCACTAGCCTCCGCATTCAAAGGATCATCCTCCGCCACTTCTGCCAACTCCAGCATGAGGCCACCGCCAAGCACATGTTCCCCTCATCCTCAACCTATCAGCATTCCATAGAGACCATTCCCTCCGGTACACCCTGGTCCACTCCTCCATCACCCCCAACACCTCATCCCCTTCCCACAGCACTTTCCCATGCAATCGCAGAAGGTACAACACCTGCCCCTTTACCTCCTCCCTCCTCACCATCCAAAGGCCCAAACACTCCTTTCACATGAAGCAGCGCTTCACTTGCACCTCCTTTAATTTGGTCTACTGCATCCGCTGCTCCCAATGTGGTCTCCTCTACATCGGGAAGACCAAACGCAGACAGGGTGACCACTTTGTGGAACACCTTTGGTTTGTCTGCAAACAGGATCCAGACCTTCTGATCGCTTGCTATTTCAACACCCCATCCTGTTCTAATGCCCACATGTCCATCCTTGGCCTGCTGCTATGTTCCAGTGAAGCTCAACACAAGCTGGAGGAACAGCACCTCATCTTCCAGTTAGTTACTTTACAGCCTTCCAGACTTAACATTGAGCTCAACAACTTCAGACCATGAACTCTGTCCTCCATTCTCACCCCCTTTTTTTAATCCCCTTTTTTCTACATTCATTTTTATTTTTTATCCATTTATTTTTATTTGTATTCATTTATCTGTGGTTTTATCCCCTTTTTTTATCAACCCTTCTATCCCATTTTCTGTCCTTTTTTTTTTCCCCACCACTGCCCCCTCCCCCACCCCATCCCCTACAGGGCCATCCGTTACTTGTTCCATGCTGTTCTTTCACACAATGCTATCCTTCTGCTATTATTATATTCTGCTTTCTTACCTTTATGCCACTATCAGCACCTTTTTTTAGTGCTAACCACAACCATTAACACTCCTTTTGTCCTTTAGTTCCTGATACCTTTGTTAATCCCTCCTTTGTCCCCAACTATCGCTGGCCCTCTATCCAGCTCCACCTGCCCCACCCCCCCCCCCCCTTAAACCATATAAATTTCATCACATTTCCACTTCTCTCAAGCTCTGAAGAGGGATCATACCAACTCGAAACATTAAGTCTCTTTCTCTCTCCACAGATGCTGCTCGACCTGCTGAGTTTTTCCAGCATTTTCTGTTTTTGTTGCAGATTTTCAGCATCCGCAGTATTTTGCTTTAATCTTAATATTCCAGAGACTTAGGGTAATGTTCTGGGGACCAGGGTTCAAATCCCACAAGGGCAGATGGTGAATTCAATAAAAATGTGGAATTAAACGTATGAAACCATTGCTAATTGTTGCAAAAACACAGCTGGTTCACT
Source organism: Carcharodon carcharias (assembly GCF_017639515.1). NCBI lineage: Eukaryota > Metazoa > Chordata > Chondrichthyes > Lamniformes > Lamnidae > Carcharodon > Carcharodon carcharias. Next base: position 28,245,573 of record NC_054479.1, read on the forward strand.
AATGTTTAGGGAAGGAAATCTGCCTACATGTGACTCCAGACCCACAACAGTGTGGTTGACACTTAATTGCCTGTGTTCAGAGGGCATTTAGGGATGGGCAATAAATGCTGGCTTAGGCAGCGATGCCCACATCCCATGAGAAAAAAAAACTTGCTGAGGTACCCACCTTTTGGGATCTCTCATCAGGAGAAAGTATTTCCATTGACAAGGGGCACAGATTTAAGATAATTGGCAGAAGAACCAGAAGGGAAATAATTTTTTTTGCGCGGCAAATGGTCCTGATTAGGAATGCATGGCCTAAAAGGTGGTGAAAGCAGATTTAATAGAAACTTTCAAAAAGGAATTTGATATATACTTGGAAAAACTGGCCTATTCCTGCTGATTGCAGAAATACCATATTTATCTTTTTTTGTTCATTCATGAGATGTGGATGTCACTTCCAAGACCATTTATTGCCCATTACCAATTGCTCTTGAGAAGGTGATGATGAGCCGCCGCCTTGAATCGCTGGAGTCCGGGTGGTGTAGGCACCCACACTGTTGTTAGATAGGGGGTTCCAGGATTTTGATCCAGCAACGGGTATATTGGTGAGAATCAGGTGCAGTAGCTTTTACCATCATGATGGCTCTCTCACCATCTACCGTATACCCAGTCTGGCAGTTACATAGTTCAGGTCTTAAGGCCTAATTATTTAATTAATTTAGATAATCAGTCGAGCTTGTAATGTGGATCATTTATGCTTGGTAGAAGGGACATACATCCATATGCAGGGGCCCGTTCTCTGCAAACGAAAGGAATGTGTCCCTGTGCTTTTTTTGAAATTAACCTGGATCTTGGGAAGTGGTTGTGATCGTTTGAAATTAGCATTCTTGCATTTGTCCTGATGAGTGCAAGATGAAAAGCTTTGGCAACGTGTCTCTCTTTTCAGTAATATTATATTCATTTTAGCCTTTCTGTGCTCCAAGCTAGTCGCATATTGAAGGTATCAGTCATTTACATGTGGAGGACGAACAAGTAAGGAAGAGTGGTAAATATCTATCTTTGATATTGTTGTCCTCATGCAGTTCATTTTAAAAATACAAAACTTTGTATTTCTCTCTTGCACACCTAAAACACCTGTTGCCTACAATGAGGATAAAGGTCTGAAATACTATCCCAATGGATAATGGCCTCTTTTTTTTTGGGTTGCAACCCTTAAGTGCAGTTTTCCCCCTTCAATGAATGGGGAACACGCAACCATCTAAGGTACATAATCTAAAATTTAAGATTCTTAAACCTGATTTAAGAAAGTTAGATTGTCATTATGTGTGCTTGCATGGCATACTTTTCATCAAGTAGACCAAAGTAGAGAAATCAACCAGATTGCCCTGTTCTGAATCATGAAGAATCCAACATAAATATTGACGGCAAAGATGAATTACTGTAATGCGACATCTACCCGTGATTGTGTACAGCAGTTGGAATGTCATCATTAATTTACAAAGGCTGTCAACATGTGTTTGGAGGCCCATAATGGTGGAATTTATTATATTTCATAGCCACTTAAAATATCTCCTTAGTCATAACCTGGAGCCAGAATGTTTACATCACTGTTCCCTGAATTTCTTTTAGTATGCATCCTAGTAATATTCCTCCCTGTCTGCCACCCCGATCCTGCCCAAAAGAAAAAAGTTGCATAGGTTCTAAGCTTGTATCATACAACAAAAATCTGTCCAGTTGCCTTTGGAAGAATTTGACCAACCTAACCCCTGATTAGATTGAGATATGGCAATCCTACATGTGTATGAATTATCCTTGTCCCCAGCACATAGGCTGAGGTCAGTTCTAATTTGGCACAACCAAGGGTTGAACTACTAATTTTCTTTGTATCCCTTAATGCCACACTGGACAGTAACTATACACAACCATTTTGAAAGAAGCTAACTCTTTATTTAGACAACAAACTCAAAATGATATTCACAATGCTATTTTGGTATTCTCTGCTGCTGCTTTATGCTCTTACCTTATTACTTTTGAAAGCTGAATTTTGTGATCTCGTGTTCTATTTTAACCTTTTCTTAACTGGTTGCTCATTTTACTTTGACCCCTCCATTCTTCTTGAAACAGCTTTCCCAGCTTCGAATGCACCTCTAACTGGCCAATATCTCCAAAATCCACTTGTTGGCCAATCAGGTAACTAAACATTGTAATTTAACTTCATTGCATCATTGGATTGACCAGACCAAACATTAACACAAGAAAATAGCCAGTATTTAGCAGTACAAATCAGTCCAAGCAGTGAGTTAGCTAGTTAATGTCGATAGCTGAATGGTAGAGGGAGTTATTCCATCGGTGACTTTCAAGATGCTAAGGCATTTCTCACCCCTCCTTTTCTTCTTCTTCCTATGACACAAGTTATTCTCCAACCAGCAGTCGAACTTACTCGTTAGCCTTTCCAATGCTCACTTTGAGTAACCCTTAGTGGTGTGTGACAGAGGTTTGAATGACTCACAATGATGGCATAAATCACATCTTTTTTAAACAGGCAGTTTTACCATACATTTAAAACACACAATGCCTCTCTGAGTTTGCAGGATAATATTAAGTATGGAAAATTGAAGAATATTTAATGCTGTGAATAGTTTTACTATCTTGTAAATTCCTCCTAGATATTCATTATTGAAATATAATTTTGCTTTTACTATTTGCTTTGCTATCAGTTTAAAATGAAAATAGTCTTTGGACAGATGTACACTGAAACACCTAATGATGGACAGAATTACCACATCATAATTCCATATTTTTATTACAAAAGCCTAAGTGAGATTAAAGGCTTCAATTATTTATGTGAATATTGTAATGAGAAAACAACTGGATACACTGAGCAATTGGTGCAGAAAAAAAATTGTGACCAGAACTAATTTGTTACTTTGTTTTCAGATTGAGCGGATGGAGATGCAGCACAAGAAGCTCTTACAGATGCAGGTGGAGCTGCTAAGGAAGGAGTATAACAAGTTAAATGATCAAGCTAACGGTAGCTCTGATTCTGTTCAGGACTCTAAAGATGATTGCACTGATGGAACTGAGTGTACAACCGAACAGACATTAGTAGACACTACGACTTTATCCCCCAAGAGTCACAGCATTAGACTAACAATACCCACCAGTATAGTGACGTCAGCACATGAAATCATGACCTCTGAGCATGAGATTATGTCAACATCACAAGATGTGATTGCGGCATCTGAAATGGACCTCAGTTCTGGAAATGTCATATCCTTCATTGAGCCTAATGATAATTCATCAAATGGATCTGCAGGTTTGACAACACTTGAAATTGTGGAGGTCCATTTAGACAGTGAGTCAGCCATTTCAAATATTGAGTCATCTTCCCCAACACATGTACATCTGTATCCTGTCACAGAAATCAATGATCATGTTGAACTTTCCACTGGCAAACGCATGTCTGAAGAGGATCCTGAAGAAAGTCAACCAAAAATCCAGAGAACTGCTTAAAAGCAGGATACTACTATGTTATTGTGTAGTATCTAAATGTATGCCCTTATTTTTATTCCATATTTCAAAGAATAATTTATCTGATGAATATTTAATTTTCAGATCCTTCTTAATTTGAGTTTTTCTTTAAATGGACATTAGAGATAACTTATTTGACTTATGAACTTTCACCTTTTCAGATTGCTTTGTGCCAAAGAGATACTGTACAGCTTCCTTGTGCAGTAGAAGATATTTAGACAATACAATAAGTCCTTACTTTTTAAGGTAAGAGAGCAAGAATGTAGACTGACCCTTGATCTCTCAAAAACAAAATTACCACCATTGAAATAAACCAGGATTATTATTATAACCCTTGACTGAAAACAGTATTGGGAACTCAAAAATAAGATGGCTGCTGACCAAGATCAACTTAAATAATGAAATATTCTGTAATTTGTTTGACTCCAAGGCCATTGAAACAAATTTTCTATTTTATGAACGTTTTAGGAGCTCATATTATGATATGGAAATGTAAATTTATACTGAATGAGGTTAAATCTTTTTGGAAAGGGCCTCTGGCACTTTAATCATCAGGTAGCGAATGTTGACCATCAATTACCAAATTACCTTCTATCCTATGTGAACACTGGCATCTCCTCTGTTTTAATACAATTTATCTCTTAATGCAGATGTTACTAAAGGAAAATCAAGTTTAAAATAAGTACTATCCCTTTCTAGATACTGCCAATAATGTCCTAACACATTTACTTTCAGTTCATTTTGGAGTAATTTTGATTTTACAGGATGGTGTTTTGCCTCTTAAACCCCCTCCCTGCACCCCTCAAAATTACTCAGCGTAGATGTAGTAGAGGTGCCAAAATGGTTAATAGCAAAACTCTGCCTCACCTGATCTCTGCAAGGCTTTAACAGAGAAATCTGAAGAGTGAATGCACTGAAAGGAGATCACTTGGGTTCATTGTATTCAGTCCAGACATACTGGGTTGAATAATAAGTGTGGGGGGGTGGTGCATAGTGGTGGATGGCAGGCACCCAACCCCACCACCCAGAAACCACGTCGGCATAATGCTGAGCAGCTCTGCATCCATAAAGCTTTGAGCTCTGCGGGTCTGCTCAGCATTGGGGCAGAAATCCCACCCTCTGGAGCTGTTGGCCAATCCGATTAGAGAAGGTAAGGGTTTGGGAGCGTTGGGGACAGGGTCAGTGGTGGAGAGTAGGTGGGTTCAAGAGAGGGAGCGGGTAGGAATGAAGGGAAAGTTCGATCTCAAGGGAGCCATCTTGCAAAGGGCAGCCCCCAAAGAGCGACGACCCCCCCCCACCCCCCCTTTCCAACCCCCCACCCCACCCCACCCTTTAACCATTTCAGGTTAAAAATTGGGCTTCCTGCTGTGCCCCACGCCAAATGTATTATGGTGTGGGTAGTGTATTATTAGGGTCAATTAGGCTTGATAACCAGCTTAATTGACCCTTAATTGGTCACTTTAACATGGCAGTTGGGCTGCCAATTTTGGTGCCCACCTGCCTGTATTATGGGGATGAGCTCCAAGGTGGGCAGGAAGGTGGTGGGATGGACACCTATTTTACATGCCCCCCCCCCCCCCCAATGGGAAACACACCTGCACAGGCCATATAAAATTCAACCCACTGTGTGAAGTGAATGCTTACAATGTTCCTCAGAAGCCTTTGGTGATTGTGTAATCTCTGCAAACTTTAAACTGTTCTGAATGATATGACCAAGTGACGTGTGTGATTTATTTGTTTCTGTTTTTTGTTTACTTAAGACTAAATTGCTAACTGGAAATAATTCTAGATGCCCAAGTTGATGATGTTTGATTCCAAAATAATTAGTGTACACGTGATTATTATTAATAGAAATATCCTAGATAATACCAAGCCTTAGATTGCTGCACATATTTTATTACCTCTTCATGTGAGGAAAAACCTTTTTACCCAGAGGATGGTGACGGTCTGGAATGCACTGCCTGAGAGGGTGGTGGAGGTGGGTTGCCTCACATCCTTTAAAAAGTACCTGGATGAGCACTTGGCACGTCATAACATTCAAGGCTATGGGCCAAGTGCTGGTAAATGGGATTAGGTAGGTAGGTCAGGTGTTTTTCACGTGTTGGTGCAGACTCGATGGGCCGAATGGCCTCTTCTGCATTCAATTTAGCATTTCACTCTGTTCTTTTGATAAGAGGGATGCTCTATACTGAATGTTCCACTCATCATGACACACTCATTATTTCATTGTATTTTGTACTGATTCAGCCATGGAAAGTATCTGTCCATTGGTTCTCCTACATTGCATTTTCCCAAATGTTTTAGTTTCATTGGGTATTAATGAAATGCTGAATTTATATTTTCAATTAAGCTACATTTTTATATTGTAAAGGAAGACATTAAATATGCATTCTATATTATCAGCAACCTAGTATTTCTTGATTGAGCCAGTGACAGGCAACTTTTGCACTGAACAAACACAAATAAATTTCTTTATATTTCATTCCAAAGTCAATTAATCAGATGTATCCTCTTAATAAACTTAAGTTAAAACCTGTATTTTTTCAGTGTTAACAGAACTGAGTCTAAAATTGGGTAAATTCAGTTTTATTTAAATTTGCTCTTGTAAGCTGGATAGGAATTAATGTCAGATGGCACTTAGTATTTTCATTCTTCCAACTTCAGCACAAACATAACCTAATAACTACAATATTAGGTTTTCTGACCTTCCTTCAGAACTGAACAAGCTATGTCTTTTCTGACATTAAGTTCTGAATGTTGTATGACAGGCACTGCATAAATGTAAGTTCACGTGAACTGAATCATTTAACTACGTTAGTAAATGCTCTGAATATTTGCAATTCCATGACTTCCACTTAATAATCAGGATAAAAATAAATTTGCAAAAGACTGTCTGGTTCAAACTGCAGAAGATATTGAGGTGAATTCTCTGATTTTTTTTTTATTCATTCATGGGATGTGGGCATTGTTGGCTAGGCCATCATTTACTGCCCATCCCTAATTGCCCTTGAGAAGGTGGTGGTGAGCTGCCTTCTTGAACCACTGTAGTCTCTGTGGTGTAGGTACATAGACTGTGCTATTAGGGAGGGAGTTCCAGGATTTCGACCCAATGACAGTGAAGGAACTGATAGCTTTCAGAAGCGTGGGATCGAAGGAGTGGTATAGTGTACCAATCCATGCCCTACAACCACCACGGATGTCAGTCTTCAGGTTCATTTCACTTCATGTGATATCAAGAAACACGAGTGCACTGGACACAGCCAAGATGTGGGCCCTGATAATGCCTGCCTGCAATGCTGAAGATCAGTGCTCCAGAAATATCTATACCTTTAGCCATGCTATTCCACTACAGCTACAACACTGGCATTTGCCTGTAGATGTGAAAACTTGCTCAGGTATCTCTTGACAAATCTAGCCTGACCAATTACCACCCTATCTGGCTCATTCATAAACAAATAATAGAGTCCTCAACACTGCTATCAAGTGGCACATACTCAGCAAAAACTGGCATCCTAAATCAGTTTGGGTTGTGCCAACATTACCCAACCCCAGGCCTCATTATAGCATGGTCTAAACAAGAACGCAGGCTGAATTCCAGAAGTGAGCTAAGAGTGAGCATCAAGGCACCAATTGACTCTGTGATACCAACGAGCCCTAGTAAAATTTAAGTCAGTGTGGACCAGGGAATAAACATATTAGTGGCTGGAATCATAACTAGCACAGGGCAAGATGGTCGTGGTAATTGGAAACCAATCATGTCAGATCCAAGACATTGCTTCAGTGATTCCTCAAGGGAGCATCCTGGATCCAACTATCTTCAGCTGCTTCATCAATGTATGTCCCTTCCTTTATCATTGCTGGGTCAAAAGCCTAAAATTCCATACCTAACAGCATTGTACAATTACCTTCATCACATATGGCAGGATTTTCTGCACCCGCCCGCCACTGCAATTTTCCAGTCCCACAGCAAGTTTGGACTCCTGGCTGGGGCACCGCATCGCCCACAACGAGTCCCGCCCGCGACAGGGCTGGAAAATCCCGGCCATAGACTGCAGTGGTTCAATAAGGAGGTTCACCACTATCTTCTCAAGGGTAACTAGGGATGGGCAATATTTGGTTTTGCCAGCATTGCTCATGTCCCAGAATTGAATTTTAAATAAACAACAATTTGCACTCCATTTAACAGAAGTCCCTGGCTTCTGGTGGCTCAAACTTGGGACCACCAGCTCCCCTCTTGCATTGCCTCATTCCTAAAAATCTACCTGCAGTCTGGCTAATTATGTTGGCTAATTTTGTGACAGTTCGAAGCTGGCGAGCTGCAATGGGGTGCCAACTTGCTGACTTGGGTGTGTGTGTGTGTATATATAAATATGTATATATAACTTGTACATGTTTAACCCTTTAAATACAGTTACACGTGTGGAGTTTCTTCTTCATCAGGATCAGCATAATCTTAATACAGATGTGGTTTAATTCAGAAGCCATGTATTCAAATTGCTTTTTGGCAGATACTGAACAAATTTAGTTAAAATTTTCTGAACGCCAGCAAAATGCTGTAGTAGCAGAAAAAGTGCAAAGCATTGCAAAGAACTCTGCATTCTTTGGTGAAAGTGTCAAACTCCTACAGCATGTTCTCATTCACAGCTCTGCTGCCAGGTAGGAAAAGAGAATTTTGGATATCCATGATGGTGCGAGATGAGGCATGCACCTCTTGGCAATTTGTGCAGTTTTGGTGCAATTGCTATCAGCCAGCTATAAAGTGGCTTTGTTAAAAATTTGGCAGTATTTGCATTGTAGTCTTAAAAAAAACCTTCCCAGTGCTCTGAACAAATTAATGGTCATTGACAGATTTGCACCATTCCTACTTTTTGAAAGAACAGTTGGTTCATTTTTCACTTCTGGAACGTTAAATCATCCCAACCACTTGCGATGACATTTGTCTCTCTCTGATAGCTAAGTATGTGAAATATATGAAGGCAGCCAAAATCCCAGTCCTTGTCACTGCCACTATCCTAAATGCCAAAATATGTTGGAAAGTTGTAGGGACAACTTCCATGCCTGGACTTGGCACAAAGATGAATGCTCAGACTCCAGTCCAGGACTGTGGAGGTGCCATCAGGAAAAGATCCCGTGGCACTATTTCAAAGAAGAGCAGGGTAGTTATATTTTACTTCAGCATTAAAAAAACAAATTATCTGGTCATTACCACATTGCTTTTTGTGGGAGCTTGCTGTGCACAAATTAGCTGCCATGCTTCCTACACTATAACAGTGGCTATACTTTAAAAGTACTTCATTGTGAACTGCTTTGGGATGTCCTGTAGTAGTGAATAGTGCTATATAAATGCAAGTCTTTCTTTTAAAATATGTTTCTCTTGAAGGCATTCATTCAATGATGGATCATCTAATTTACATCCAGAGACACATTATCTTGCAAGTGTGGTGTGATGAATATTTAAACTGTGAATTCATAAAAGATTAGTGCCCTCTTGAGAGAATATATATAGAATAAAAAATGTTCTGCAAGATTACAACAAGATTACAACATCTCAACAAATTTCCATTCAGGAAGTATTTTTCCCTATTATTTTTACATTTATTCCCATAGTGATTGATTCAGCAGTGTTTGTTTTCCACTGATACAGCAAATTAGCAGGTAAGATTGGACCCCAGGAAAACGTCTGCTGAAGATATGTATACTGGAAGCAAAGACTTAGGTTTGCAATTTAAAGCTGTTTGGCTTGACTGATTTGTGAAAAAAATAATGGTGGAGATGTTTGCCAGCCAACTTCTGTTGATTTAACATTCAATTACATTCAAGGCTCCTTGCCAACGCACACACTGCACTGTAGTGACAGGAGAGTTTCCAGTAATGATCTCATCATAATCTTCTGCAAGGACACTGCACTGTACCTAGAGCCTTTAAAGCTACTGAAAGCAACTGCATTCATTAAGTTATCATTATAGATGGTGGAATCAGTTGGCAATATTGTAATTCTGATAATCTGCCAAATAAAAATCAATAGCGAAAGAATTGGGATTGTATTACTGCTGCTCATTTGCTGGGTATGTTGTTATGCAGGTGACTGAAATAAGCTGACAGCTATACGTTGCCAGGCACAGGCAGCCAGATGCTGTCCCAGACCAAGGTATCAGTAATGATAATAACAAGAATTGTAACAATGGCACTATATCAAAGTTGACTGGATCAGCTTGATTTCTGTTTTCCAGTTAATTTGGAGGGAGGTAGGATCAGCTGCGTTTGGCAGTCTTTAAAGAATTATTAAAGTACTTCACTTCACTAAGGTAGATTAGTTAAGAGCGTGAGAGCTTCATAAAGAGTGATGAGCTAACCAGGTTGTGGAAAAAGATCAGTGAGACGTCATAGGGAAACAGATAAGTGGTTGGTGAGTATTTTGCTAATTTATTTTCAAAACTCATGTAATTTATTAGTAATTGTAAGGTTTTATTTGTATTAGTAAACATTACTAGTGGTAATGAAGCTTATTGGGATTTGTATAGTAAATTAAGAAAAGTTCATTTATTTTGGCAAGGCAGGTGATGTGCTACGACTGCAGAATGTGGGAACTTCTGGACGTCAGTGTGATCCAGGGCAAACACGTCTGTTGTGAGTGTCAGCAGCTTGAGGAGCTTCAGCTCAGAGTCATTGAGCTGCAAGCAGAACTGCAGACACTGCAATGCATCAGGGAGGGGAAAAGTTACCTGGACACTTTGTTCCAGGAGGCAGTAAAACCCCTTAGGATAGGTTCTTCTGATTTTGTCAGGGACAGGAGGGTGTGACTACGAGTGAGGCAGGTATGGGGACCCATAGGTGGAAGTGGAGCCTGAGTCATTACAATTGTCAACAGGTTTTTGCAGCCTGCATGCATAAAAGCAAGAGCTGTAAGGTGGATGAGCAAACTGACCATGGCACCGTGGTACAGGAAGCCATTCAAGTGGGGGGAATTAATAGGAGGGAGATGGGGACTTTATAGTTAGAGGAATTGACACAGTTATCTGCAGCTAGTGAGAGTCCAGATGACCGTGTTGCCTGCCCAGTGCCAGGCTTCGGGACATCTGCTCTGGGCTGGAGAGGATTTACAGCAGGGGGCGGGGGGGGGAATCCAGTTGTCATCATCTACGTTGGTACCAATGACATAAATAGAATTAGGAAAGAGGTTCTGTTAGGGGTTATTAGCAGCCAGAGGTCAAATTAAAAAGCAGAACCTCAAAGGTGGTAATCTCTGGATTATTACCTGAGCCATGAGTAAATTGGCACAGGATAAATAAGATTAGAAGATTAATGCATAGCTCAAAGACTGGTGTGGGAGAACTGGGTTTTGATTCATGGGGCACCAGCAGCAGTACTGGAGCAAGTGAGAGTTGTACCATTGGGATGCTCTACACCTGAACCTTGCTGGGGCCAGTGTTCTAGCAAGTTGTATAACTAGGGTGGTAGAGAGGGTTTTAAACTAAATAGTAGGGGAAAGAAATCATATGAGAGAAGATGTGGTAAATCAAAGGAAATTAAGTAATAGAGCAGAGTAGTGATTTGGGTAATGATAACCAGAGTATGGCAGGAAGAACAAAGGGTACAAATTTAAGAGTGCGTGAGCAGATAAGGCCGGAGAGTGCAAAAATGGTTAAAAGAAAGAGTTAAAGGCTCTGTATCTGAATGTACGCAGCATTCATAACAAAATGGATGAATTGTTAACACAGAAATAAATATATTTGACCTGATAGCCATTACAGAGCGATGGTTGCAAGGTGATCGAGGCTGGGACCTAATTTTTGAAGGGTATTTGACATTTCAAAAATATAGGAAGCTATGAAAAGGCGGCAGGGTAGCTCTGTTAACTAAGGATGCCTTTAGTACAGTAGTGAGCGGTGACCTTGGCTCAAAAGAGCAACATGTAGAGTCAATCTGGGTACAGATAAGAAAAAGGGAAAAGGGTCACTTGTGGGAGTAGTTTATAGGCCCCCTAACTGTAGTTACACTGTAGGACAGACTATACAGGAATAAATAAATGGAGCACATAAAGTTACTGCAATAATCAGATTGGCATAGGTAGCCTGGGACATGAGTTCATAGTGTATTCAGGACAATTTCTTAGAACAGTGCGTTCTAGATCCAACCAGGGAGCAGTGTACTCTGGATCTAGTAATGAATAATGAGACAGGGTTAATCACTAACCTCATAGTAAAAGAGTCTCTAAGTGATAGCGATCATAATATGATAGAATTTCATGTTCATTTTTCAAAATAATGGCATGGTGTGGGGTTATGTTGATGGTGAATTGCCAGCATTTGCTGTCATTACCCCTAAAGCCAATTGCAACTCAGAATGCCAGGTATGCACAGACGAGTGTGGAAATCCTGAAGTTGCATTTTGTCACTTTGTGATTGGACTTAGGCTGCCCTGTGGCCCCTCCTCCTCAATCCCTTCCAGACTCAGCAATCATTGAAATTAACAAGAATTTCAATTGTCCTGCTCCAACATTGCTCTTAGAAACCCCATAAAGATTTCCACTTGTTCAATCAGGGAGGCAGTGGCATAGTGGTATTGTCACTGGACTAGTGTTCCAGAGACCCAGGGTAATTGCTCTGAGGACCTGGGTTTGAATCCCACTACAACAGATGGTGAAATTTGAATTCAATAAACATCTGGAACTAACAGTCTGATGACCACAAAACCAATTGTTGTAAAAACCCATCTGATTCACTAATGTCCTAATCTGTTGTCCTCACCTAGTCTCCAAACCCACCAGCAATGTGGTTAACTCTCAAATGCCCTCTGAACAAGTGCAACTAGAGGTGGACAATAATTGCTAACCTAGCCAGCCATAAATTTAAAAACATTAAGTTTTTAACAGTGATAATAAAGACTTGCCCTGAAAAAAAATTTGTAATCGTATAATTAATTAGATTTTTTTTTCCCGGAACGTTTTACCTTTTGCCTTTGCCCCATCTGTTTGTCCCAATTTTTAATTTGATCTTTGTGAACATTTTTTTTAAAGTGATTTTACTTTCTTTTTCCTGGTTGAGTGGATAGCCTGATGACATCAATCAGCTCATGCTAGGAATGCCCAGAACGTGGCAAACGATTGCAGTGTCATCACAGAACAATAGAGGTGAATTTCTTACCAGAGATATTACTAGATCTCTCAGCGAGACTTATTTCAAGGTCAGCAGTGAGTTCCCTTGCTTTGCTGCTGACCGCAAACTCTAGCCAATGCATAATATAAGATCAAACCTGCAAACACCACAGTTGTGCCAATGCCACTAAGTTTGGTTGTCGTTTAATGTTGCAGGACAAATCATTTCTGAATTGCAAAAAATTAAAGGTAATATTTGGTAACATCAATATGCTACATTTTAATGCACAAACTGCACAAAATGCACCTTGGGCTAGCAACATATAATGTAGATTACTTAGTGCAAATGAAAGGTGCAGTGGATTATAGGAGTCAGATGTTGCAAAATGTGGATCAAAATTACCATCAAGGAAAACAGTCAAAAATGCGGAGTAAACACTTACCTGCTTTTTGCGCAGTATGACCGCCTCCTCTGACAAATTGTAATATTGCAGCTAAAATGTACAGTAGATATACAGCATCAGTGATAAGATTTTATTGTCACTTTGAGCTCTATAGGTTTTTGCCTTTTTCCAGGCCTGTTGGTATAAATCATGTTGATGTCTTCACAATCCCACACAACAATGTTTTACCCACGTCATGCCAAAATCAAATTAATACAGTCCAATAAAATGTATGTGGTAATAAAATCAAATGAAGCCTTCCTTCAAAATATTTGACACCACATTGGTGTTTTAAAAATTCTGAAAGGTTTTGATAGTGGATACTGCCTGTAATATAAGCAGAATACTGAATTATATCTCTCAGTATAAATTTTGTTGTGAAAGACCTGTGAAAGTTTCTTAGTCCGCTTTGTGTGGCATAAAATTGATGTTTCACAGTTTGCCATTGAACATTCTCTACATGTGGAGTTGAAAAAGAAGCATGTCAAAACTTTTCATCTTGCACTCATCAGGACAGATTCAGAAGAATACCAATTCTAAAAGGAACAACAATTTATACTCGTGAGAAGAGAGTGACAAATAGACTCCAGTAGAGGCATTGCCATGGAGAATGCACCAGGCAACAATTAACTGCCAAGCTTTTGTTTAAATTCAAACCAGGCAGGTTCACTCTGGTCAAGGCATTGCCACTGAGATTGAACCAAGGAATAGCTGTCCTCTAAGCTTTTGTTTAGTTGAAAAAGGTGCAATGCATGGACATGCTCTTTCTGTTTCCAAAAGACAGGGCTGTGTGTGTGAATATATGTAACTTCTAAGATGTATATGTGAGCCGCACTGCAAGCCCGACTGCTAAACTTAAATTGATTGTCAGTGTAATTCTTAGCACAATCAGGACTGTTTAGCAAGTGTTGTTCTATTGCAGAATCACATCTCATGTTGAACACTATGTATGGAGTTTTGCAAGCACAGGCTTGTTGGGTACAGTCAGTATTTTGCCTGTTGCAAACAGCTGAAAGGACGTGCTGTGTAATACAATTCACCAGTCGTTGGGACGCAAGGCCTGCATACCTCACATCACACCGACACTGAAATTCATTTACCACGTTACCCATTTGTGGGATAGGCAGAATGTCATATTTGTTTGACAGCAGCATTCTGTTGGTGAGAATACTACTTGCATAGTAGCAGCGTGAAACAGCCAACTTCACCTGTTTCTCAAATTTTTGAGACACCTCGCCCTTTCAGCATATTCTGAAGTAGACTGGGCCCTTTTCAGGACCGAAGGTGGCAGCCTTAGACCATTCATGAGTTTTTGAAATATACAGCAAGCAATGATTTGATCAGTGTAGCCATGATCCTGCAGGATAGCTTTGATGCACCCTATTCCAGCATCAATGGTAAGCAATTAGCTTTGTCCCTATTTACAAGGTTGCCAGTAAGGCCAATCTTATAATGTGGGGAACTGTAGGAATCGCAACAAGGTAGGCATGCAGTAGACCGCAGTAGAGAACCCACTGGCAGATTTCTCAACTAGCACATTGAGGAAAGGGAGCTAATTTGATTGCTCCATTTCAAAGATGAATTTGGGTGCAAGATGGAGCCCATTAAGATGTGTAAGGAAATTCTTACATGCAGCTGCAGATTTAAATATAGCAAATGTATTAGAAATATGCAAAAGGCAAGAGGTTAGGTGCCATTCCATTGAAGGCACGTTTCTTATGGAAACCAACAAAGATATTTGTGAGAGCTGGGCCTAGAGGAGATCCCATGGCAACCATCTATTTGACACCATTGTGTCATTAACACTGAACTCAACTGCATGAGCAGCTGAGTTCATAAGTTCAATTAATACAGATTCACACAATGGCGACACATCTAGATTGCCATGAAAAAGTGATACGGTGCAAATGTCTATGGCTTCCTTGAGCGGTACATTAGTGTAAAAGGTTAGCAATGTCAAACAAGCACATGGACATGGCATTGCTATCGATATGTAAGTGCTGTGTGGGCCTTGCAAAGGTGAAGGAATCCTTCACTGTGGAAAACTTGCTAAGAACTGGTTGTAGCAACTCACTCAACCATTTGGCCAATTCATGTTGTACAGAACCAGTCATAGGTAAGATATATCATAAAGGGACATCACTTGTGTGTGTCTTGGGCAGCCTGTACGTACGCAGACACAGTGAGCCATGAGGATGAATCTTATCACAAGTCCAACAAGCATTTTTGTAACTTGCTTTTAAGCAGGGCTGTGCGGTCATGATTAGCAGCAGGTCCAATGGATACGAATCTGACCCGTCATTAAGAAAGGCGTGCACTCTGTTGATATAGCCACACTTATTAATGGTGACTATTCCAGTCCCTTTGTCAGATTTACAGATATGTATGTCTGGATTGGCCTTGAGGCCTCACAACACTACCAGACATTTGCGCTGCATGTGAAAATTGGCCAACTTATTGGGTATCCCACAATGTGGGCGTTAGATCAACTAGACATACTTTCAAGGACTCAGTATCTTTGAACATTGGGCTGTCGTGGGATAGCTGGGAGCAGAGGAACTTGAATTCAGCAAATACCTCTTCCTGTTTGATGTAGTCTGAAGGCTCACCAAAATTGAAGCCGTGTGCAAGAACAAATTCTTTGCTTTCAGAGAGTACATGGTTAGAGAGATTTACTACTTTTTTGGCGGAGTCTTTAATTGTGCTGCCAAACCACTTCTGCTTAAGTGAGTTTAAATGCAGATGTGTTTCAAGTAGGTATTGTTTATGGTGCAGTCATTATTGAGGCAATATAGTGGTACAAACGGATCAAATCAAAAAAAGAAAGAAATTTGCGCACCTCAGACCAAGCATCGTGTAGAATATGGTGTAAATTAGTAGCCCGACTACCAATCTGTTCAATCTCATCTTGCTTAAACACTTGCTCAATCGTGGAACTGTGTCTCACTTTAGTAATATCAATATGCTTGGAAATGAAAACGGGCACAACTTTAGGTCCAATACACTTTTGGAGAAATTCGATAGCTTACCTGTTCTTAATATACCTGTGAGTCAGACTATGTTGTTGATATCCCTAATTTGGTCTTCCTTGTACCTCTGTCTCGGGTATACACATAGTCACTTGCATTCATCTGTCCTGACTTGGTATTCCCCAAGATTATATCCTTGGTCCCTCCTATATCTTATTGACATGCTGCCCCTCAGCTACATCATATGAAAGCACAGCACTAGTTTTTACACGGATGCTGATGACACCCAACTTTACCGCACATCACCTCTTTTGACTCTGCCACTGTTGGTAAATTATCAGACTGCTTATCTGTCAACCATGAACAGAAACTTCCTCCAATTGAATATTGGGAAGATTGAAGACATTGTTTTTGGTCCCTGCTTGAAACTCCATTCCTTGGTTTACCTATCTAGTTACGCTGGCAACTGTCTGAGACTAAACCAGACTGTTTGCAACCTCGGTATCATATTTGACCCAGGAATGATCTTCTGACCACATATTTGTGCCGTCACTAAGACCACCCTTATCCGCTCCTGTAACATCGCATGGCTTTATCCCTACCTGAGCTCCCCTGCTGCTGAAACCTTCATTTATACCTTTGTTATCTCTAGACTATTCCAACACAATCCTGGTTGGTCTACTGTATTCTCCCCTCCATAAATTTGAGGCCATACAAACTCTGCAGTCGCATCCTAACTTGCACCATCCCATTCCCTTATCGCCCCTGTGCTTGCTGACCTATATTCACTCCCGATCAAGCATTGTCTAGATTTTTAAAATTCTCCTCCTTGTTTTCAAATCCCTCCAGGGTCATGCCCATCCCTATCTGTAATCTCCAACAGGCCCTTAATCCTCTGAGGTATCTGCACTTATCTAATTCTGGCCTCATGCACATCCTCAACTTTGATTGCTCCACCATTGGTGGCTGTGTTTTCAGTTGCCAATGCCCTAAACCTTGGAATTCCCTCCTCCACCTTTCTACCTCACTTTTCTCCTCAAGAACACTCTTAAAACCTACCTCTTTTCCCAAGCTTTTCATCATCTCCTTATGTGGCTAGGTGTCATACTTACTTTTATAATGCTCTTGTGAAGCACCTTGGGATAGTTTATTACATTAAAGGTGCTATATAAATTTGTTGCTGTTGTATTCAGTTATGTGAGCCAGTAAATAAATAACAAGGAATTGTTTCCTCTATACAGTAAACTTGAATCCTTTACAAATGTATATATGATTATTTTGTGTCCAACAGGTAGATGTGATGCATATAGTGTGTGGGTGAAGAGAAGTTAACATGCTTTCAAGTTTTGTGTGCTAGTTTGCTTCTCATTTTCAACCTACACCACTGGCTGGCAGCAAAAAAAGAGAGCCAAATGTCTAAGTCTTTTCCTATCAGTACACAGCCTCTCCATCACCAAGTCCTCAGCTGTGCCTCCTTGTAACACACAGAACCTGGGTCACTTGTGGCCCCAGGCTAAAGCTTCAGAGGAGGTTTGGCACCCAGACATGCAGTGTGCAAGCCCACCACCATGTAGACACACCCTGGCACTCATGAACCAAGCTCCCAACTATGGGCAAATAGCTCCACTGCCTCGTGGATACCTTGGGAAAGTTGAAGACTAAGGGAGTAAACCTTGACCAAAAAAATGTAGAGCGGAACTCAAAGTTGGACTAATATCTCAATATGTCATCTCTCCAGAAACTCCTGCAACCAAGCAGGTGTCAAACATAGTGCTTTGGATTCAACCAGAGAAGCCAAGAGGGGAACCCTGACATCTGGGCAGCCCAGGATTTCCATAAATTTTTCCACAATTGCACCCTGGAGAAGACACTCCAGTTTTGCTGCAGAGCATTCACACAACACAGGAGACAGCAGTTATGAATGATGAGCCCAACTTGATTGGCAAAGAGAATGTTTGCTACAGGCTTTCTCTGATGGTGAAAGGGACCACCATATCCCACAGGTCAGCCACTACACACCAAGTCAGGCGCTGACCCATCATGGTCCACCTGCTTCAATGGGTGCTTGGAACTTAAAGTTATTGCTCAAAAAGTGAATGGATTCCATCATACCAGGCGTGTTGAGAGCAGATCACTGAAAAAAAACATTACACATTCATCTGGCAGGGGAAGAGTTCAGAGGGAATGTGTGAGCAAGGTGTAGGCTTCGCTATAAAGAACTCGCTACTCTCTGATACAACAACACAAGAAATTGGAACAGGAGTAAACCATATGGCCTGTTAAGCCTGCACCACCATTCAATATGATCATGGCTGATCCTGGGTTTCAACTCCACTTTCCTGCCTGCTCCCCATATCCCTTGATTCCCTGAGAGACCAAAAATCTGTCTATCTCAGCCTCAAATGTATTCAACGAAGGAGTATCCACTACCCTCTGAGGTAGGGAATTCCAAAGATTTAAAACCCTTTCAGTGAAGTAATTTCTCCTCATCTCAGTCCTAAATAATTACCTCTTATCCTGAGACTGTGCCCCTGTGTTTTAGAATCCGCAGCCGGCAGAAACAATGTCGCAGCATCCACCTTATCGGGTCCCTTCAGAATCTTCAGAAGAGAACCTTCCACAAGTGGTTTAGAACTTGTTTTTCCACTCTCAACTCAAACAGGGCTCGTTAACCTCATGAGTATCTATGCTCCAATAATGTGCTCCACCACAGAGGTGAATGACCTCTTCTATCTGCCATTAGCAGAATCCTTAAGTCAGAATGTTTTTACCTACTGGGGGATTTCAACGTAAGAGTGGGCATGGAGCTTGAGGCATGGTCCTCTTGTCTCGGACATCATGGTCTAATAAGGATAAATGAGAATAGTCAGAGACTACTTGAACTTTGCGTACCATGAGCTTTGTGTAAATAACACTTTCTTTCAGGACAAACCATGATACAAGGTGTCCTGGAGATATCCAAGATCAGGGCATTGGAACCAGCTGGAGCTAACCATCACCAGATGTGAGTCTCTGAACAGTATTCTCAACAAAGCAGCTACCACGGTGCTGACTGTAAT
Source organism: Carcharodon carcharias (assembly GCF_017639515.1). Classification (NCBI taxonomy): domain Eukaryota; kingdom Metazoa; phylum Chordata; class Chondrichthyes; order Lamniformes; family Lamnidae; genus Carcharodon; species Carcharodon carcharias. The sequence continues at coordinate 28,264,651 of NC_054479.1, forward strand.
ACAGATCACTCCCAGGGTATTCAACAGGGTTAGGATGCAACCCTTGAAGTTTTTTCATTCAAAGCAGAATTACCATCCTGATATCAACATTAGCTATACTACCTACCTAAATAAAAACCAATAGTTCCTCAACTCAATTGGATAAGTACTCTCCAGCATTCCCTCACACAGTACAGGATGGAAATTGAACGTACTTTGAGACATCATCTACAAGACTGCACTATCAACATATGGGAAGCAAGAGTAGAAAAATACTGACTGGTTCGTTAACAAAATCACTGTAATGGAAACTGTTATTGAAGCCAAGCAGTCCACTGTCATTAGCTACAAGAGAGATCTGGGCAAAAAGACTCTGAATGCACTAAGAACCACTTGAAGTAAAGTCCAACAAGTACATTAACACAAGAACACTTCATGAGCAAAGCTCCAGGTGCCAATTTTATCCATCTGAACTCATCAAATATGGGAAACTAACACTCCAGCATCTGCACAAACTTCTCTATCTTTGCTGGGTGCCTCAGGGTATGTGTGATGCAAAGATTGTGATCTTGTACTAGAATAAGGGTGACTGCAGCAATTGGGACAACTATCAAGGCATTTCCCTGCTGAGCATCAGGGGAAAAGCTTTTGCCTGTGTTGTCCTTGTCTGACTGCAGGTCCTGGCTGAACATATCTACCGCGAATGCCAGTGTGATTTCAGACCTGGAAGATCTACAATTGACGTCATCATCTCTGTCCAGCAGCTGCAAGAGAAATGTCATTAACAAAGAAGACCACTATATATTGCCTTCACCATCTCACCAAGGCATTCGACCATGTGAGCAGAGGTGGTCTATTTAAAGTGCTGGAGAAAATTGGCTGCCGGAGGAAGCTGCTCAATGTGATCTCCCCTTCCCATGATAATACTATGGGTAAGATCTGCTATGATAGGGCAATATTGGAACCCTTTGAGATCTGCAGTGGGGTCAAACATTGTGTGTTCTGGCATCAACACACTTTTGCATATTTTTCTCAATGCTGCTGTCATATGCCTTCAGGCATGCCTACTTAAATACCAGAATTGACAGACAGCTATTCAACCTTGCTCGCCTGAAATTCATACACAGGTGCACCAAATCCTCCTCAGAGAGTGCTGTATGCTGATGATGCCGCACTAACATTCCATAACGAACACCTTTAGCAGCAAATGGATAGACTTCCTCCTCTGAAAAAAGTTTGTTTTGACCATCAGCATAAGAAGACAAATGTCATGGTCCAGGATGTTGCCATACCACCATAACAGCACTATTGACAATGCGACGTTGGAGTTGTTGATAGCTTCATATTTCTAGACACTACAATAAACCGTATCCTGCCACTTGATGATGAAATCAACACACGCATCACAAAAGCTGCAGTGGTTATATCCAAACTGAGTAAGAGAGTGTGGAACAGCAACTTGACTGAAAACAACAAACTGCGAGCGTACCAAGCCTGCAACATTAGCACACTCCTCCACAGTGGTGAGACCTGGACAACATATGCTAGGCAGGAGAAATGACTGAACAGTTTCCAACTTCGCTGTCTCAGGCATATCTTCAGTATCTCTTGGCAAGACAAGGTCACCAAGTTGGAGGTGCTGGAGCATGTAAATTCCATCATCATATATTCATTGTCAAGTCAATGATGTCTGCACTGGCTTGGCCACATTCACCGTATACCCAAAGATCTTCTGTAAGGTGAACTGGCCACTGGGGGTCACAAACTGTTGGTTGGCCATACCTCTGCTATGAGGACACCTGAAAGAGAGATTTGAAGATGGTAGAGATTGACACTGACAACTGGGAGACAGCCACTGACAACCGTGCCCTCTGGAGGCTGACTGTTTGGAAGGACATTGGAAAAAAATTAGTAAGCCTGAGGATTGGGAGCATTTTAGAATTCAGCAAAAGAGGACCAAGACATTGATAAAGGGAAAATAAAATAGAATATGAAAGTAAGTTAATGAGAAACATAAAATAGGACTGTGAAAGTTTCTATAGGTATGTGAAAGGAAAAGATTAGCAAAGACAAATGTGGGCCCATTACAGGCAGGGACAGGAGAATTTATAATGGGGAATAAGGAAATGGCAGAGAAATTAAGCAAACACTTTTGAGTTTGCCTTCATGGATGAAGATACAAAAAACATCTGAGAAATTCTAGAGAACTAAGGGATCAGTGAGAATGAGGAACTGAAAGAAATTAGTATTAGTAAAAAAGTAGTACTGGAGAAATTCATGGGACTGAAAGTTTGTAAATCCTCTGGACCTAATGATCTACATCCCAGGGTATTGAAAGAGATACTGTAGAGATACTAGATACATTGGTGGTCATCTTCCAAAATTCTATTTTCTGGAACGGTTCCTGCAGATTGGAAGGTAACAAATGTAACCTCACTATTTAAGAAAGGAGGAAGAAGGAGACTACAGACATGTTTAGTCTTACATTAGTATTAGGGAAAATGCTAGAATCCTTTATAAAGGATGTGATAACTGAACAGTTGGGAAATAATGATGGGATAGGACAGAATCAGCATGGATTTATGAAAGGGAAGTCATGTTTGATAAACCTGCTGTAGGTTTTTGAGGATGTAACTTGCAGAATAAATAAGAGGGAACCAGTGAATCTGGTGTATTTGGATTTTCAGAAATTTCAGGGGATTTAGGACTGAGATGAGGAATTTCTTCAGTCAGAGGGTGGTGAATCTTTGGAATTCTCTAACCCAGTGTGCTGTGGAGGCTGTGTCATTGAGTATGCTCAATATAGAGATCAATACCTTTCCAGATATTGAAGACATCCAGGGATGTTGGGAAAGTGTGGGGAAATGGCGTTGAGGTAGATAATCAGCCATGATCTGGTTGAATGGCAGAGCAGGCGCCAGGGGATGAATGTCCTCCTCCTATTTCCTATGTTCCTAAGTGATAAACAGAGACAACAAATTCAGCTGGCCAAGAAGAGGGCCCAGAGGAAGCAGAGGCCAGCGAATCCTGCACCTTTTCAGCCCACTGTCTTCCTCTGCAGCAAATGTGGCACAGATTGTCATGCCAGAGTGGGGCTGATGAGCTACACTGGGCAATGCTTAACACAGACTTGACCACCACGATACGAATTAGTGCTTACAAGACGGAAGGCTGCCACTGGATTTTTTTCTTACTTAGCATACAGAGAATTCTTCTCATGCACTCTGTACCAAAATTGTATCTATTTTCAGACTTGGGGAGGCAATGGTGTAGAGTTATTGTCGCTGCACCAGTAATCCAGAGACCCAGGGTAATGCCCCGGGGACCTGGGTTCAAATTCCACCATGGCAGATGGTGAAATTTGAATTCAATCAATAAAAATCTAGAACTAAAAGCCTAATGGTGACTATGAAACCATTGTCGATTGTTGTAAAAACCCACCTGATCTAGCAAGCCACTCTGTCTATAAGGTAAAGTCTACAAGGAATAAAACCATCCAGCATTGGACACCGGGAACAACAAACTCAGCCCTGTCAATTCTGCAAAGTCCTTCTTACTAACAGACACTACCATGACCATTGCTTGGTATGTCCTGTCCCACTGGCAAGTCAGACCTAGCAGATGTGGTGGCACAGTGGTGTACAGTCAGGAGGGAGTCAGGCCCCATAAAGTCTCATGGCATCAGGTCAAACGTGGGCAAGGAAACTTCCTGCTGATAACCACGTACTACCCATTCCCCCCAGCTGATGAATCAGTACCCCTCCATGTTGAACTCCACTTGGAGGAAGCACAGAGGGTGGCAAGGCTGCAGAATGTACTCTGGGTGGGAAGACTTCAATGCCCATCACTAAGAATGGCTCAGTTGTACCACTACTGACTGAGCTGACAAAGTCTTAAAAGACATAGCTGCTAGCCTGGGTCTGTGGCAGATGGTGACAGAACCAACAAAAGGGGAAAATATACTTGATCTCATCCTCACCAACCTGCCTGCCGTAAATGCATCTGTCCATCATAGTAATGGTAGGAGTCACCACTGCACAGTCCTTGTGGAAACGAAGTCCTGTCTTCACATTGTGGATATCCTCCAACGTGTTGTGTTGCACTACCACCATGCTAAATGTGATAAATTTCAAATAGATTTTGCAACTCAAGACTGGACATCCAGCAGTAGAATTGTACTCAGCCAGAATTGTGCCATCAGCAGCAGCAGAATTATACTCAGCCACAATCCAGCATATCTCCCACTCTACAATTACCACCAAGCCAGGGGATCAACTCTGTTTCAATGAAGAGTGCAGGAGAGCATGCCCGGTGCAGCGTCAGGATTACCTAAAAATGGAGGTGTCAACTTGGTGAAGTGACAACTCAGGACCACTTGTGTGCCCAACAGAATAAGCAGCAAGTAATAAGACAGAGCTAAGCAATCCCACAACCAATGGATCAGATCTAAGTTCTAGAGTCCTGCCACATCCAGTCATGAAAGGTGATGGATAATTAACACATTGGGGGAAGAGGAGGCTCCACAAATATCCCCTTCCTCGATTATGGGGGAGCCCAGCACATCAAAACAAAAGATAAGGCTGAAGCATTTGCAGCAAATTTCAGCCAGAAGTGCTGAGTGGATGATCCATCTTGGTCTCCTCCAGAGGTCCCCAGCATCACAGATGCCAGTCCTCAGCCAATTCCATTCACTCTACATGATATCAATTAACGGCTGGAGACACTGGATACTGCAGAGGTCCTGACAATATTCCAGCAATAGTACTGACACTTGAGCTCCAGAACTTGCCGTGTACCTAGCCAGTTCAACTTCAGCTACAACACTGCCATCTACCCAGCAATGTGGAAAATTGTCCAGGTATGACCTGTACACAAAAAGCAGGACAAATCCAACCGAGCCAATTACCACCCCATCAGTTTACTCTCGATCATCAGTAAAGAGGTAATCAACAATGCTGTCAAGCAGCACTTGCTTAGCAATAATCTGCTCACTGACACTCGATTTAATTTCCGTCAGGACCACTCAGCTCCTGACCTCATTTTAGCCTTGGTTCAAACATGGACAAAAGAGCTGAACTCCTGAGGTGAAGTGAGTGTGACTGCCCTTGACATCAAGGCAGAATTTGACCATGTATGAAATCAAGGAGCCCTAGCTAAACTGGAGTCAACGAGAAGGGGGGAAACTCTCCACTGGTTGGAATCATACTTAGCACAAAGGAAGATGGTTGTGGTTGTTGGAGGTCAATCATCTCAATTCCAGGACATCGCTGCAGGAGTTCCTCAGGGTAATATCCTAGGCCCAGCCATCTTCAGCTGCTTCATCAATGACTTTTTTTCTGTTACGAAAGTATGATAGTTTTCATATTATTTTTCTGGTTTATTGTAAAGTTGGTTTATGGGTGAGAGAATAGTTGAATCTGTCTTTGTGATTCAGTTAAATTTCAAGTAAGGTAGACTGCAAGTTTGGAATTATCAAAAGAAGCTAGGTGTAGAAATGTGCTTGAAATGCTAATGATTAAACATGGATGCTGGCTTAGCATGTAAGGTATAAAGGGAATTTGCATTATTTTTACATAAATGAAGGGATTGTTTGGATTTCAAAGGGATGTTAGTCTGTTTACATCTAGTCAGATAAGCAAAGCTAAGGAGTGTTTATTTTTCTCAAAGGTTACTGACAATATTGGCAACATGAAAGTCTTTATATAATGAGAAAGATACAGTTTCAAAAGATATATGGAACAATAGAATTTACAATATTAAAGAGAGAAAAACATATATAAAGGAGAATGAAAGGCTATCTGAGGTGAGGGCCATGTAAGATCCAACAAGAGTGTGTGAAACAGCCTTTAAGAAGCATAAATCTGTTATGTCCAGTAACTGAAGTTGAGGAAAGCCATTTGGAATTCCACTGTCAAATGGGTATGGTGTTAACCTACTGGTTTTGTTTTAAATCTAATTTGGACTTTTGCCTTAAAGGGGATGTGTAACTGGGAATCAGGTTAATTAGGAAGTTTAGAAGTTGTTATAGTAGTAACTAGTTGTAGTCTTATGTATGTGCATGAAATCTTTTGTTAATAAATATTTTAATTTAATTTTTTTAAATCGCTTAAGGTCTTGGTGGACTCATTACCTCTGAATGCAGTGTACACATCTTCTCATTTAAAAAAAAATACAAATTGCAAAACTGTTGTGATAGTGCAACCAAGTTTCCATGTGGACTTGGTCCGCCTGGCACACATCATCTGCCATGTAATAACAAAATTGGGGGCTCTTTGCACTTTATTTGAAATTCCTTGATTGGTTTGGAGTTGGTGAATCTTGTTGATTACGAGAAACACATAGAATGAGTGTGTCATTTTAAAGTGGTAAGAGTGCTAAAATGGCTGTATCCATGGCTAAAACCTTTTTGGAAGTAAAAGACATAACTCTAGTTTTGGTTGGATTCCAAAAAGTATCTAAGGGTAAGTTAACAGAATTTGTGGATAAGTTGCAGTTGAGGTTACCTGTAGGGGCAAAGAAAGCAGACATAGTTGAAGTGACAGACTTCATTTGAAGTTGGAAGGGATGCCTGATGCTAGTGAGTCACAGCTGGAGGTTGTGAGACTTCAGTTACAAATGAAGAAGCTTGAACTTGAACAAGCAATGGAAATGAGAAAGCTTGAACTAGAGGCAACAGAAGAAGAAAAGAAAAAATAGATTATTTCAAAGAAAAATGGAAATGCAAAAACTTGACCTCCAGAGGGAGAAACTAGCAGTTGAGCAAAGAAAGGAGAGAGTGAGAGAATATGAACTTAACAAGCTGCAAGTTAAAGAAGAGATCTCAGATGCTGAGGAAGGTTCTGATGTGGAAACAACCACTTCCAGTCTAAAGCCCAGTGGGGAGATTTTTAAATTGGTGCAAGCTCTTCCAAAATTTGAAGAAAGGGATATAGAGGCATTCTTTATCTCATTTGAGAAGATAGCTAAGCAGATGAAATGGCCACAAGAAATCTGGACATTGCTTTTACAGTCTAGTTAGTGGGTAGAGCTGATGAGGTTTATGCTTCACTTTCAGAAGAAGTATTGGTGGATTATGGTGCAGTAAAAAAGTCTATTTTGAGTGCATGTGAGTTGGTCCATGAGGCATACAGGCAGAAATTTAGGAATATAAGGAAACAGCCAAGTCGAACTTATATTGAGTTTGAGAGAGTAAAACAAAGTAATTTTGACCGGTGGATATGGGCATTAAAGGTAGAGAGAACATATGCAGCTTTTAGCGAAGTAATTCTTTTGGAAGAATTTAAAGATTCGATTCCTTTGGTAGTGAGAACTCGTGGAGGAACAGAGGGTTAAAACGGTAAGACTAGCAGCAGAGATGGCTGATGATTATGAGTTAGTTCATAGATCTAAACCTTTTTATTGTCATCCTTTTAAATCAGAGAAGGATAGAAAGTGGGAAGGTGAAAGAAAGGTAGGTAGTCAGGGAAGAGAAGGAACAGTTGGAAATTCTCAAGGTGTTTTCTCAGAGTAAAAAGGAAGGTACTGAGGGTGGAACTGACACTCGAAAATTGAGGTGTTTTTATTGACTTAGTGTGCCTAATCTTATTACAATGTGTTGGAGGTTACAGGGAAAATCTGTTGCAGTAATTGGAATGCAGAAAACTTCTGGAAGTAAAAGTACTGTGGATTCAGGCATGGGAAAAACCAGTGGTTTGTGTGCAGGTAAAGCAGGAAGACTCTGTGATAGGTAAAGAAGTGGGAATGTGTTTGCAGTTTACCCAATGGAGTTCTGAAGAGCAGGTTGCAGAAATGTTTAAAGATTTTTGTATATGAAGGGGAAGTCTTTCCATGTGTACAGGGTGGAGCAGGTAAAGATATTAAAATTTTAAGAAACACAAGGGCTAGTCAATCCTTAATATTATGGGATAGTAATATTTGTTGTTCAGAGGAAATATTTCAGGAAAAAGTGATAAGGGGAGTCAAGGAGATGCTAAACCTATTCCATTATGGAGGATAAATTTAAAGAGAAAGTGGAAAGCAGGTGAAGTGATTGTTGGAGTAGTGGAAAAATTACTCATTGCAAGGGTTCACTTTATTTTAGGTAATGATAGAGCTGAGTCACAGATCTGGGTGATACCTATGGAGGTTGAACAGTCTGTGGATGTGCATTCAACAGTGGTGTTGCCGAAAGAGCATCCTGGTTTGTTTTCAGTTTGCATAGTAATCAGATCACAGACTCACAGTTTGAAATAGGAAGAGGAGGAAGTTAAAAGGTAGGGAAAAGGTGTCAAAGTTCAATTAGCTGATACTATCTTTTATAAGATTGTTCAGGAAGAGAGAATGGAGGAGAATGAAGCTAAAGTGTTTAATTCAGTTAAATTGGTAGAGTTACAACAAAAGAATAAAACAGTTATATCAAACAGCTTACTCAGAAACAGAAGCAGAATGTATTCAGAATGTTATTACCTTAAGGGTAATGTGTTCATGAGGAAGTGAAGACTGTATGTCAGATGAAAAATGGATGGAAGTGCATCAGATAGTTATATCATCTGGATACAGAAATGAGATACTGAGAGTAGCTCATGAATTTCCAATAGGGGGACATTTAAGAATTAGGAAGACTTGGGAGAAATACAAACACATTTCTATTGGCCTGGATTGCATAAGGATGTAGTCAAATTCTGTAGAACATATCACACTTGTTGGGTGACTGGAAAACCACATGCAGTGATTAAATTGGCACCTTTAATTCCAATTCAAGCATGTGAGAAACTTTTTACTAGGGTCTTGGTAGATTCCTAAGACTTTCCTTCAGACTAAAAGTGGAAATCAGTACTTGCTGACAATAATGGATGTGTCTACAAGGTTTCCAGAAGTGATACCTTTGTGAAATATTACAGCAAAGAGAATTATGGAAGAGTTGACTACATTGTTTAACAAGATATGATTTGCCAAAAAAAAAATCAGATCAGGGTTCAAATTTCATGTCACAGCTGTTTAAGAAAGTAATGAACAGTTTGGGGATAAGACAATTTAAGTCAGCAGCTTACCATCCTGAATCACAAGGTGCTTTGGAAAGGTGGCATCAAACTCAAAAAAGTCAAGACTATCCACAAGTTTGGGATCGGGGAATTCCATTCTTGTTATTTGCTATTAGGGATGTTCCTAATGCATCGACCGGATTTAGTCCTTTTGAATAGGTCTATGGTCATGAAGTAAGGAGACCACTGAAGTTGATTCATGGGAAATTGGTGGGTCAAAATTCAGAACATCCTCTCCTGGATTATGTGACAAACTTCAGAGAAAGATTGAACTGAGCATTTGAGTTAGCAAGGGAAAATTTAAAGATATCACAGCAGGTGATGAAAATGAAGACAGATAGGAGAGCCACAGCTTGTAGTTTTGTTGCTGAGGGAAAAGTGTTAGTGAAAGGGTGGATCATTAAAGTCAAGGTTTAGTGGGCCTTACAAGATTGAAAAGAAACTGAGTGAAGTAAGTAATTTAATAAATATTCCAGATAGAAGAAAGAAGCAGAGAGTGTGTTATGTAAATATGCTTAAAAAAGTACTTTTGACAGGGAAGAGGACCAAAAGGAGGTATTAGTGGTAGTAGATGAGGAGAAAGGTAAAAATGAAAGATTCTGAAATTGAGTTTCCTCTAATCATATTGGATAAGGAAGGGATACTTGAACATTTAAATGTAATATTGAGTTACCTTCCAGACAAATATCAAAGTGATTTGGAGAACCTATTGCAGGTCACACAAAGCTACTTGTGGGAATAAGCTGGGGAGGACAAGTTTAGCTCCATATGATGCAAGTGTAGAGGATTCATTTTCTATAAGGTAACATCCTTGTGATATCTTTGCTGGACTTAATCTATAAGTACAGAAAGAAATTGAATTCATGCTTCAAAATGACATAATTCAGTCTACTTTCAGTAACTGGAGTTCACCGATTGTGATGGTATTAAAACTGGATGGAACACAAAGACTGTATGTGGATTATTGGAAGGTGAATGCAAGTGACAAAGCAGATTCATATCCTACACCACGGTTGGAAGATTGCATTGAGAAAGTAGGCCAATCAAAGTTTATCACAAAGATTGACTTTTTTTTATTCATTCAGGGGATGTGAGCTTCACTGGCTAGGCCAGCATTTATTGCCCATCCCTAGATGCCCTTGAGAAGGTGGTGGTGAGCTGCCTTCTTGAACCGCTGCAGTCCATGTGGTGTAGGTACACCCATAGTACTGTTAGGAAGTGTATTCCAGGATTTTGACCCAGTGACAGTGAAGGAACAGCAATATATTTCCAAGTCAGAATGGTGTGACTTGAAGGGGAACTTCCAGGTGATGGTGTTCCCATCTATGTCCTGCCCTTGTCCTTCTAGATGGTAGTGGTTGTGGGTTTGAAAGTGCTGTCGAAGGAGCCTTGGTGAATTCTTGCAGTGCTTCTTGTAGATGGTACCCACTGTTGCTACTGTGCATCGGTGGTGGAGGGAGTGAATGTTTGTGGATATGGTGCCAATCAAGCGGGCTCCTTTGTCCTGGACAATGTAGAGCTTCTTGAGTGCTGTGGAAGCTGCACTCATCCAGGCAAGTGGGGAGCATTCCATCACACTCCTGACTTGTGCCTTGTAGATGGTGGACAGGCTTTGGGGAGTCAGGAGGTGAGTTACTCGTCGCACGCTTTCTAGCCTCTAACCTTCCCTTGTAGCTACAGTATTTATATAGCTAGTCCAGTTCAGTTTCTGGTCAATGGTAACTCCCAGGATGTTGATAGTGGGGGATTCAGTGAAGATAATACCATTGAACATCAAGGGGCGATGGTTGGATTTTCTCTTGTTGGATATGGTCATTCCCTGACACTTATGTGGCGTGAATGTTACTTGCCACTTGTCAGCCCGAGTCTGGATATTGTCCAGGTCTTGCTGCATTTTGACATGGACTGCTTCCGTATCTGAGGAGCCGCGAATGGTGCTGAACATCATGCAATCATCAGTGAACATCCCCACTTCTGACCTTATGATGGAAGGAAGGTCGTTAATGAAGCAGCTGAAGATGGTTGGGTTCAGGACAATATCCTGAAGAACTCCTGTAGTGATGCCCTGGAGCTGAGATGACTGACCTCCAACAACCACAACCATCTTCCTTTGAGCTAGGTATGACTCCAACCAGCAGAGAGTTTTCCCCTTGATTTCCATTGACTTCAGTTTTGCTAGGGATCCTTAATGCCACACTCTCAAATGCTGCCTTGATGTCAAGGGCAGTCATTCTCACCTCACCTCGGGAGTTCAGCTTTTTGGTCCATGTTTGAATCAAGGCTGTAACGAGGTCAAGAGCTGTGTGGCTCTGGCGGAACCCAAGCTGAGTGTCAGTGAGCAGGTTATTGCTAAGCAAGTGCCTCTTGATGGCACTGTTAATGACTCCTTTCATTACCTTACTGATGATAGAGAGGTGACTGATGGGGCGGTAATTGGCTGGATTGGATTTGTCCTGCTTTTTGTGTACAGGACATACTGGGGCAATTTTCCACATTGTCGGGTAGCTGCCGGTGTTGTAGCAAGTTCGGGAACATAAGTATTCAATACTATTGGCAGGATATTGTCGGGGACTATAGCCTTTGAAATATCCAGTGCCTTCAGCTGTTTCTTGATATCGCAAGAAGCGACCAAATTGGCTGAAGACTCAGATCTGTGATGCTGAGGACCTACGGAGGAGGCCAAGATGGATCATCCACTCGGCACTTCTGGATGAAGATTGTTGCAAATGCTTCAGCCTTATCTATTACACTGATCTGCTGAGCTCTTCCATCATTGAGGAGATATTTGTGGAGCCTCCTCCTCCAGTGTGTTTTTTAATTGCCCACCACCATACATGACTGAATGTGGCAGGGCTGCAGAGCTTATATCTGATCTGTTGGTTGTGGGATCACTTAGCTCTGTCTATTGCATGCTGCTTACACTGTTTGACAAACAAGTAGTCCTATGTTGGATGACTGGTGCTGCTCCTGGCATGCCGCCTGCATTCCTTATTCATCGAAAGCTTCCAGGGGGAGTGCTCCTGCTCCTTTGGGACACAATGGACTGGATTTAATGGAGGCAGTGGGGGTCTTGCTTGCTGGCTGAAGAGCCACTGAGATGCCCGATTGCCTTTTTTAGGTAAGGCCCATCACATCCAATTGCCACCCTGGTATTTGACAGGCCACTATCAGTCCTTCTCCGGGATCAAGGACCACTGGAAGTCCCACCCATCAAAAACTGTGGGCCCTGGCAGAACCCAAACTGGGTGTCAGTGAGCAGGTTACTGCTAAGCAAGTGCCGCTTGATAGCACTGTTGATGACTCCTTCCATTACTTTGCTGATGATCAAGAGTAGACTGAAGAGGCGGTAATTGGCTGGGTTGGATTTGTCCTGCTTTTTGTGTACAGGACATACCTGGGCAATTTTGCACATAGCCAGGTAGATGCCAGTGTTGTAGCTGTACTGGAACAGCATGGCTAGGAGTACAGCAAGTTCTGGAGCACGTCTTCAGCACTATTGCCGGAAAAAGGCCCATAGCCTTTGTTGTATCCTGTGCCTTCAGCCGTTCATGTGATATCACATGGAGTGAATCGAATTGGCTGAAGACTGGCATCTGTGATGCTGGGGACCTCCAGAAGAGGCCAAGATGGAACAAGCACTTGGCAGCCTTATCTTTTGCACTGATGTGCTAGGCTCCTCCATCACTGAGGGGATATTTGTGAAGTCTCCTTCTCCAGTGAGTTGTTTAATTGTCCACCACCATTCATGACTGGATGTGGCAGGGCTGCAGAGCTTAGATCTGTTTGTTGTGGGATCGTTTAGCCCTGTCTATCACTTCCTGCTTATGCTCTTTGGCATGCAAGTAGTCCTGTGTTATAGCTTCTTCAGGCCTCATTTTTAGATATGTCTGGTGCTGCTCCTGGCATGCCCTCCTGTATTCTTCTTTGAACTAGGGTTGATCCCCTGGCTTGATGGTAATGGTAGAGTGGGGGATATGCCAGGCTGTGAGGTTACAGATTGCGTTCAAATACAATTCTGTTGCTGCTGATGGCCCACAGTGCCTCATGCATGCCTAGTCTTGAGTTGCTAAATCTGTTTGAAATCTATCCCATTTCGCGTGTTGATAGTGCCACACAACACGATGGAGGGTATCCGCAATGTGAAGGTGGGTCTTCGTCTCCTCAATGACTGTGTGGTGGTCATTCCTACCGATACTGTCATGGACAGATGCATCTGCTGCAGGTAGGTTAGGATAAGGTTAAGTATGTTTTTCCCTCTTGCTGGTTCCCTCACCACCTGCCGCAGACCTGTCTAGCAGCAATGTCATTTAGGACTTGGCCAGCTTGGTCAGTAGTGGTGTTACCGAGCCATTCTTGGTGATGGGCATTGAAGACCCATACCCAGAATACATTCTGCTGACCCTCAATGCCTCCTCCAAGTGGTGTTCAACATGGAGGAGCACTGATTCATCAGCTAAGGGAGGGCAGTACATGGTAATCAGCAGGAGGTTTCCTTGCCCATGTTTGACCTGATGCCATAAGACATCATGGGGTCCAGAGCTGATATTGAGGACTCCTAGGGCAACTCCCACCTGACTGTATACCACTGTGCCCCCACCTTGGCTGGGCCTGTCCTGCTGGTGGAACAGAACATACCCAGGGATGGTGATGGTAGTGTCTAGGACATTATCTTCAAGGTATGATTCCATGAGGATGACTATGTCAGGCTGTTGCTTGACTAGTCTGTGAGACAGTTCTCCCAATTTTGGCGCTAGCCCACAGCTGTTAGTAAGGAGGAATTTGCAGGGTCAACAGGGCTGAGATTGCCATTGTCGGTTCTGGTGCCCAGGTCGATGCCGAGTGGTCCGTCCAGTTTCATTTCTTTTTAGTGACTTTGTAGCAGCTTAAGAGCCAACCACACATTGCTGTGGGTCTGGAGTCATGTGTAGGCCAGACCAGGTAAGGATGACAGATTTCCTTCCACAAAGGGGCATTAGTGAACCAAAAATCGACAATGGTTCCATGGTCATTGTTAGACTTTTAATTCCAGACTTTTAGTGAATTCAAATTCCACCATCTGCTGTGGTGGGATTTGAACCAGTGTCCCCAAAGCATTACCCCAGGTCAAAGCAAAAAACTGCGGATGCTGGAAATCCAAAACAAAAATAAAAATACCTGGAAAAACTCAGCAGGTCTGGCAGCATCTGCGGAGAGGAACACAGTCAACGTTTCGAGTCTGTATGACTCTTCAACAGAACTAAGTTACTCAGTTCTGTTGAAGGTACAGATAGCCCTAGTGGGGGTGGGGTGGGGTGAAGGGAAGAGATCGAAATAGGCTCTTCTTCTTCTTATCGTGTCCACGGACAGTCTATACATGGCCCAGACAGAACTGGACTCATTTTTGTGCCTTGTTTTTGAATTCAGCAAGATTTGCAACAGTGCAGGGTTCCTCTAGCGATAGGCATTGCAGGAGATGTTGCATAGTCTGTGGCTCAGTTCCACATTTACAAGTTGTCGGGCTGGTTGTAAATCCCCAATTGCTTAGTGACACCTTTGATCGACCTACACCAGTTCTAAGTCTGTTAAGGCACTTCCAGGTTACCCAGTTGCAATTAGCTCCTGGGGGAAGGCTTTCATCCGGTAGAATTTCCATCGCTGGGGGTTGTTTGAGACTGGCGAGCCAGTCTTTCCATTACCCCAGGTCTCTGGATTACTGGTCCAGCAACAATACCACTACACCATCGCCTCCCCTCGCTGAGAGGATATTGGCAAGTACCCTTATCCAAGAGAGCAAAGGAGATATCAGCTTTTGTGCCGCCAGATGGACTATATCAATTTAAAATTATGTCATTTGGGATGAAAAATGCACCAGCAACATTTCAAAATCTGATAAAGTAATTGCAGGGTGAGCACTTGTGCTGTTTATATTAATGACTTGATAGTTTTCAGTCAAATGTGGGAGGAGCATTTACAAGATCTGGAAGAATTGTTTAATTGACTGCAAGAAGCTAATTTGGTGATGAACTTAGCTAAAAGTGAATTTGCAAAAGCACAAGTTACATATCTAGGCCATACCACTGGACATGGTAAGGTGGCTCCGAGAGATGTGAAAGTCAAAGCCATTGCGAATTTACCCAGGTCTAGAACAAAATGATAAGTTTTGGGATTTCTGGGCATGAGTAGGTCTTACCGGAAGTTTGTACCGGATTTCAGCAATGTGGTTGCTCCATTGATTGAACTTTATCGATTTAAACAAAGAACAAGAAGTTTCAATGGACACAGGGGTGTCAGAAGGCTGTTGACCATTTAAAAACTGAATTGACTATGACGCCAGCTTTGGCAGTACCTATTTATGCCAAGCAATTTAAGTTGGCCATTGATGCAAGTGATGTTAGCATTAGTACTGTCCTGTTGCAAGAAGATGAAAATGGAGCTGAGAAATCGATAGGATATTTATCCCAAAAGCTGAATGTACAACAAAGAAGATATTCAATGATCGAAAAGAAGACTCTGGATCTGGTGTCAGTGTTGCAGCATTTTGAGGTTTATGTTGCAAACAATTGTTTATACAGGCCACAATCCTTTTAAAATTTCTGGACAAATTTCAAGACCGAAGTGCAAGATTGTTCAGATGGAGTTTATTACTGCAACCATTTAATTTACAGATTATACATGTGGCTGGACAAAAAAATCTGATTGCAGATGAATTATTGAGATTTAATGGAAGACTTTTCTCCCTGTCGGAGTGGCTGAGCGGGAGCAGGAGCAGGCAGGGGTGGGCACACAGCCGATCACGGCCCACAATCAGCTGCGCGCTGCCATTTTGCATGGGTGGGCCGATCAAGGCCCACCCAGCGTGATGCGCATCCGGAAGCACTCAGGCAACTCCGCCCGCCCGCACAGGCAGCGCTGAGTCGGGGCCTGCGCTCTTTCGCATAGAAATCTCCCTGAGGCACATAGCTCAATAACTAACATTTTTGAAAATAAAACGAAAGAAAAAAAATTAAGACATGTCCCGTCATGTGACAGTGTCACCTGAGCTGGGACATTTAAATGAGCCTTAATAAAAAGGTTGGACAGGCAGCTCCGTTAATAACTTTAATTAGTTTTTAAATGGCCTTAATAGCCCTTTGACAGTTCGGCGGGCACACAACCGACTCCGCTGTGTGCCCGCAGAACTAAAGACTTGAATGACGCACGGTGACGTCGGGACGCACGCCCGTCATCAAGTGTCATTTTATGCGTCAGCGAGCGATGCCCACCCCCATGTTGAACATCACTTGAAGGAAGCACTGAAGGTGGCAAGAGCGCAGAATGTTCTCTGGGTGGAGGACTTCAATGTCCATCACCAAGAGTGGCTCGGGAGCGCCAGTACTGATCGAGCTGGCCAAGTCCTAAAGGACATAGCTGCTAGACTGGGCCTGTGGCAGATGGTGAGGGAAACTACAAGAGGGAAGAACACACTTGACATCCTCACCATCCTGCCTGCCGCAGATGCATCTGTCCATGACAGTATTGGTAGGAGTAACCACTGCACAGTCATTGTGGAGACAAAATCATGCCTTCACAGTGAGGATACCCTCCATGGTGTTGTGTGGCACTACCACCCTGCTAAACAGGATAGATTTTGAACAGATCCAGTAACTCAGGACTGGGCATCCATGAGGTGCTGTGGGCCATCAGCAGCGGCAGAATTGTACTCGAACACAAGCTGAAACCTTATGGCCCAGCATAATCCCACTCTACCATTACCATCAAGCCAGGGGATCAACCCTGGTTCAATGAAGAGTGGAAGGGCATGCCAGGAGCAACACCAGGCACACCTAAAAATGAGGTGTCAACCTGATGAAGCTTTTAAACAGGACTACTTGCTTGCCAAACAGCATAAGCAGCAAGCGATGGACAGAGCTAAGTGATCCCACAACCAACAGATCAGGTCTAAGCTCTGCAGTCCTGCCACATCCAGTCGTGAATGGTGGTCAAAAATTAAACAACTCATTGGAGGAGGTGACTCCACAAATATTCAATCCTCGATGATGGAGGAGTCCAGCACGGCAGTGCAAAAGGTAAGGGTGAAGCATTTGCTACAATCTTCAGCCAGAAGTGCCAAGTGGATGATCCATCTCGGCCTCCTCCGGAGTTCCCCCGTATGACAGATTCCATTCTTCGGCCAACTCGTTTCACTCCACATAATATCAAGAAACGGCATTGAATACTGCAGACATTCCAGCAATAGTACTGAAGACTTGCGCTTCAGAACTTGGCGTCCCCCATAGCCAAGCTGTTCCGGTACAGCTACAACACCGGCAGCTACCTGGCTCTGTGGAAAATTGCCCAGGTATGTTCTGTATACAAAAAGCAGGACAAATCCAACCCGGCCAATTGCTGACCCATTAGTCTACTCTCCATCATCAGTAAAGGAAGGGGTCATCAACAGTGCCATCAAGCGACACTTGCTTAGCAATAACCTGCTCACTGACACTCAGCTTGTGTTCCGCCAGGGCCTCTCAACTCCTGACCTCATTACAGCCTTGGTTCAAAAACGGACAAAAAAGCTGAACTCCCGAAGTGAGGTGAGAGTGACTGCCCATGACATCAAGGCAGCATTTCACAGAGTGTGGCATCAAGGAGCCATAGCAAAACTGGAGTCAATGGGAATCGGGTAAAACTCTCCACTGGTTGGAGTCATACCTAGCACAAAGGAAGATGGTTGTGGTGATGGAGGTCAGAGTCATCTCAGCTCCAGGACATTACAGCAGGAGTTCCTCAGGATAGAGTCCTAGGCCCAACCATCTTCAGCTGCTTCATCAATGATCTTCCTTCCTTCATAAGGTCAGAAGTGGGGATGTTCGCTGATGATTGCACGATGTTCAGCACCATTCACGGCTCCTCAGATACAGAAGCAGTCCATATCAAAATGCAGCAAGACCTGGACAATATCCAGGTTTGGGCTGTCAAGTGACAAGTAACATTCATGCCAAACAAGTGTCAGGGAATGACTATCTCCAACGAGAGAAAATCCAACCATTACCCCTTGATGTTCAATGATATTACCATCACTGAATCCCCCACTATCAAAATCCTGGAGGATTACCATTGACCAGAAACTGAGCTGGCCTAGCCATATAAGTACTATGGCTACAAGAGCAGGTCAGAGGCTAGGAATCATGCGACAAGTAACTCACCTCCTGACTCCCCAAAGTCTGTCCACCATCTACAGGGCAGAAGTCAGGGGTGTGATAGAATACTCCCCACTTGCCTGGATGAGTGCAGCTCCTACAACACTGAAGAAGCTGGACACTGTCCAGGACAAAGTAGTCCGCTTGATTGGCATCACATCCAAACATTCACTCCCTCCACCATAGCGCACAGTAGCAGCAGTGGGTACCATTCACAAGATGCACTGGAGGAATTCACTAAGGCTCCTTCGACAGCACCTTCCAATCCTACGACCACTACCACCTAGAAGGACAAAGGCAGGAGATAGTTGGGAATGCAACCACCTAGAAGTTCCCTTCCAAGTCACTCACCATTCTGACTTGGAAATATATCGCTGTTCCTTCACTGTCATTGGGTCAAAATCCTGGAACTCCCTTCCTAACAGCACTGTGGGTGTACCTACGCCACGTGGGCTGCAGCAGTTCAAGAAAGCAGCTCACCATCACCTTCTCACGGGCAACAAGGGATGGACAATAAATGTTGGCCCAGCCAGCGAGGCCCACATTCCGTGAATGAATTAAAAAAACCTGGACACTGGACTGAAATAACCTCTGTTAATACCGAGGATTTGTATATATATATTGTTATGTTAATGCATGCATCTGGTAATGTAATAGATTGGAGATATCGATAAGTATAGTGGTAGCGTAAACTGGGTTGAAAAAATGGAGCTGTCTTATTAAATTATGACAGTTCATTTTCCAAAAGGATGGAGGTGTTACAAAATTATAATAATTTTCACAATATTTTTCTGGTTGATTGCAAAGTAGGTTTATGGGTGTGAGTATGTTGAATCTGTCTGTGTGAGTTAATTATATTTGGAGTAGACTGCAAGCTTGGAATTACCAAAAAAAGCTAGGTGTAGAAATGTGCTTGAAATGCTAATAAGTAAACATGGATGCTGGCTTAGCATGTAAGGTGTGAAGGGAATTTGCAATTTTTTGAACAATGAAGGGATTGTTTGGATTTCAAAGGGATGTTAGTCTGTTTACAACTAGCCAGATAAGCAAGGCTAAGGAGTGTGTTTATTTTTCCCAAAGGTTTCTGACAACATTGGCAACATGAAAGTCTTTATATTATGAGAAAGATACAGTTTCAAACACATATGGAACAATTGAATGTACATATTAAAGAGAGAGAAACATATGTAAAGGAGAATGAAAGGCTATGTGAGGTGAGGGCCATGTAAGATCTAACAGAAGTGTGTGAAACAGCCTTCAAGAAGCCTCCAGCCATTTGTTCATAAATCTGTTATGTCCAGTAACTAGAGTTGGGGAAGCCATTTGGAATTCCACTTTCAAGTGGATACAGTGTTAACTTGCTGGTTTTGTTTTAAATCTAAAATCTATTTTGGACTGTTCCCTTAAAGGGGTCGTTTAACTGGGAGTAGGTTGATTAGGAATTTTAGGACAGTTATGGTAGTAAGTATTTTATTTTCAGGACTTTGAAAAAAGAACTGCCATCAAATAAGAAACTTGAAGTACTTTTAGTGTAATTTGTATGCCAGTAACTGCTATTACAGCTGATGACACTGAATGATTCATTAAGACAGTTTTTTTCTTCACTCATGGGATGAGGATTACTACAATTGTAGTGAGACTACAATGTTAATAAATGTTTTAATGTAATTTTTAAAATCTCTAAAAGCCTTGTAGACTCATTATTTCTGAATGCAGTACACACATCTTCTCATTAAAAAAAAAATACAAATTTCAAAACCATTGTGATAGCGCAACCAAGTTTCCCTTGTGGATTTGGCCCACCTGGCACACACCATCTGCTATGTCATAACACTTTCAACATAAGATCAAAATTGGGGATGCTTGCTGATGATTGCACATTCATGACTCCTCAGATACTGAAGTAGTCCATGTCCAAATGCAGCAAGACCTGGACAATATCCAAGCTTGGGGTGACAACTGGCAAGGAACATTCACACCACACAAGTGCCAGGCAATGAATATCTCCAACAAGGGAGAATCTAATCATCGACCTTTGACATTCAATGGCATTATCATCTCTGAATCTCCCACTAACAACATCCCAGGGGTTACCATTGACCTGAAACTGAACTGGACCAGCCATATAAATACTATGGCAATGAGAGCAGGTCAGAGGCTAGCAATCCTGCAGCAAGTAACTCACCAGTATGATGGAATATGCTTGACTTGCTTGGACGGATGCAGCTCCAACAACACAAGAAGCTCGACACCATCCAGGACAAAGCAGCCCGTTTGATTGGCATCCTATCCACAAACATTCACTCCCTCCACCGCTGACACAGAGTGGCAATAGTGTGTACCATCTACAAGATGCCCTGCAGGAACTCACCAAGGCACCTTAGACAGCAGCTTCCAAACCCAGCACCGCTAACATCTAGAAGGACAAGGGCAGCAGATGAATGAGAACACCACCACCTGGAAGTTCGCCTACAGGCCACTCACTATCCTGACTTAGAAATATATTGCTATTCTTTTGCTGCCACTGGGTCAAAATCCTGGAACTCCCTCCCTGACAGCATTGTGGGTGTACCTACACCACATGTACTGCAGCAGTTCATTAAGGCAGTTCACCACCACCTTCTCTAGGGGAACTGATGGGCAATAAATGCTGGCCTAGCCAGCAATGCCCACATCCCATGAATGGAGAAAAAAAACCGTCTTAATGAATCATTCAGCGTCATCAGCTGTAGTAGCAGTTACTGGTGGACAAATTACACTAAAAGTATTTTAAGTTTCTTTATCGTTGGCAGTTCTTTTCTCAAAGTCCTGAAAACAAAATATTTAAGGTTCACGACTTAAATTGCACCTAGAATATCAGAGGTACCCTGTGTAATATATCTCTAACATACTGCTGGCATTTCTCACTTATTACAGAAAAGAATCAAGACATTCCAGGCACACTCTCCTTTATCTTCATTAATAGAATATCAAAGATCAGCATTTATCAGGAATCATATTAAAAGTACCACATTTTGGTGACAGGAATACAAAACCATAAAGGCCATTAAACTATATTGGTATCTCTGCCCTGGTTTGGATACTTCAATAGATCCCTTAGCAGAATGTTAGCCTGGAATCAGGGCAGCTTTTTATTATAAACAAGAACAGAATTACCTGGAATTCAGCAGGTCTGGCAGCATCGGCGGAGAAGAAAAGAGTTGACGTTTCGAGTCCTCATGACCCTTCAACAGAACTGGGTGAATCCAAGGAGAGGGGTGAAATATAAGCTGGTTTGGAGGGTGGGGGGTGTGGTTGTAGGGACAAGCAAGCAGTGATAGGAGCAGATAATCAAAAGATGTCACAGACAAAAGAACACAGAGGTGTTGAAGTTGGTGATATTATCTAAACGAATGTGCTAATTAAGAATGGATGGTACGGCACTCAAGGTACAGCTCTAGTGGGGGTGGGGGGGGGCATAAAAGATTTAAAAATAATGGAAATAGGTGGGAAAAGAAGAATCTATATAAACTATTGGAAAAAACAAAAGAAAGGGGGAAGAAACAGAAAGGGGGTGGGGATGGAGGAGTGAGTTCAAGATCTAAAGTTGTTGAATTCAATATTCAGTCCGGAAGGCTGTAAAGTGCCTAGTCGGAAGATGAGGTGCTGTTCCTCCAGTTTGCGTTGGGCTTCACTGGAACAATGCAACAAGCCAAGGACAGACATGTGGGCAAGCGAGCAGGTTGAAGTGTTAAAATGGCAAGCGACAGGGAGGTTTGGGTCATTCTTGCGGACAGACCGCAGGTGTTCTGCAAAGCGGTCGCCCAGTTTACGTTTGGTCTCTCCAATGTAGAGGAGACCGCATTGGGAGCAGCGAATACAGTAGACTAAGTTGGGGGAAATGCAAGTGAAATGTTGCTTCACTTGAAAGGAGTGTTTGGGCCCTTGGACGGTGAGGAGAGAGGAAGTGAAGAGGCAGGTGTTACATCTTTTGCATGGGCATGGGGTGGTGCCATAGGTGGGGGTTGAGGAGTAGGGGGTGATGGAGGAGTGGACCAGGGTGTCCCGGAGGGAACGATCCCTACGGAATGCCGATGGGGGGTGAAGGGAAGATGTGTTTGGTAGTAGCATCATGCTGGAGTTGGTGGAAATGGCAGAGGATGATCCTTTGAATGCGGAGGCTGGTGGGGTGATAAGTGAGGACAAGGGAGACCCTATCATGTTTCTGGGAGGGAGGAGAAGGCGTGAGGGCGGATGCGCGGGAGATGGGCTGGACACGGTTGAGGCCCTGTCAACGACCGTGGGTGGAAAACTTCGGTTAAGGAAGAAGGAGGACATGTCAGAGGAACTGTTTTTGAAGGTAGCATCATCAGAACAGATGCGACGGAGGCAAAGGAACTGAGAGAATGGGATGGAGTCCTTACAGGAAGCGGGGTGTGAGGAGCTGTAGTCGAGGTAGCTGTGGGAGTCAGTAAGCTTGTAATGGATATTGGTGGACAGTCTGTCACCAGAGATTGAGACAGAGAGGTCAAGGAAGGGAAGGGAAGGGAATTGTCAGAGATGGACCACGTGAAAATGATGGAGGGGTGGAGATTGGAAGCAAAATTAATAAATTTTTCCAAGTCCGGACTAGAGCATGAAGCAGCACCGAAGTAATCATCGACGTACCGGAGAAAGAGTTGTGGAAGGGGGCCGGAGTAGGACTAGAACAAGGAATGTTCCACATACCCCATAAAGAGACAGCCATAGCTGGGTCCCATGCGGGTATCTATATCCACACCTTTTATTTGATGGAAGTGAGAAGAGTTGAAGGAGAAATTGTTCAGTGTGAGAACAACTTCAGCCAGACGGAGGAGAGTAGTGGTGGATGGGGATTGTTTGGGCCTCTGTTCGAGGAAGAAGCTAAGGGCCCTCAGACCATCCTGGTGGGGGATGGAGGTGTAGAGGGATTGGACGTCCATGGTGAAGAGGAAGCGGTTGGGGCCAGGGAACTGGAAATTGTTGATGTGACGTACGGTGTCAGAGGAATCATGGATATAGGTGGGAAGGGATTAGACAAGGGGAGAGAGAAGGGAGTCAAGATAACGAGAAATGATTTCCATGGGGCAGAAGCAAGCTGACACGATTGGTCTACCGGGACAGTTCTGTTTGTGGATTTTGGGTAGGAGATAGAAGCGGGCCGTCCGAGGTTGGGCGACTATCAGGTTGGAAGCTGTGGGAGGAAGATCTCCAGAGGAGATGAGGTCAGTGACAGTCCTGGAAACAATGGCTTGATGTTCAGTGGTGGGGTCATGATCCAGGGAGAGGTAGGAGGAAGTTTCTGCGAGTTGACGCTCAGCCTCTGCGAGGTAGAGGTCAGTGCGCCAGACAACAACAGCATCACCCTTGTCAGCGGGTTTGATGACAATGTTGGGGTTGGACCTGAGAGAACGGAGTGCAGTAAGTTCAGAGAGAGACAGATTAGAATGGGTGAGAGGAGCAGAGAAATTGAGACAACTAATGTCGCGCCGACAGTTCTCAATGAAAAGATCAAGAGAAGGTAAGAATCCAGAGGGAGGGGTCCAGGTGGAGGGAGAATATTGGAGGTGGGTAAAAGGATCCGTTGAATGGGGAAAGGACTCCTGCCCAAAGAAGCTTTTTATTATTATTCATTCGTGGGATGTGAGCATATGTTATGATCCCCAACTGAGGTTTCCACTGGACAAATCTGATTCCAGGGTGGAATCCAGCTTGATAGATCCTAATTTTTATTTGTTTGTTCAAATACGTGGAGAGTGGGCTATGAACAGTCACCAGAGTCAGCTAATGAACTTTTAACAAAAGCATTAAAACATTTATTAAACAAGGAAAGATTAACTATATTACAATACTCCTTCACCCACAACTATACCTTTACAGATATATACAGATTTGTAAGGATAAGTAACACAAGTTACAAAAACTATCTTATACTCTAGTGTTCACAGTAAGTACACAGTCCAATTGGCGACCTGTAGTCAGGCACACCACACTCTGAAACCAAGTGCTCTTGATCTCTCCTTTACTCCTCCCAGACGCATATCACACCGTGAGCCAATCAATCAGTCACACTGAACTCCGGAGCGTTTGTGAAGTTTCCAATCTCGACTTTCCAAAAACTCACTTTGGAAACTTCTCCCAAACTGACACTTTCTTTCAGACGCCTTCCGCAAGGGTTCATCTCCAGGGTTTCACAGAATCTCACAGTGCAGAAGAGGCCCTTCAGCCCATTGAGTCTGCACCGACAAGTGAGAAACACCTGACCTACCTATCTAATCCCACTTACCAGCACTTGGCCCATAGCCTTGAATGTTATGATGTGCCAAGTGCTCATCCAGGTATTTTTTAAAGGATGTGAGGCAACCTGCCTCCACCACCCTCCCAGGCAGTGTATTCCAAACCGTCACCCACCCACTGGGTAAAAAAGTTTTTCCTCACATCCCCCTAAACCTCCTGCCCCTCACCTTGAACTTACGTCCCCGTGTGACTGACCCTTCAATTAAGGGGAACAGCTGCTCCCTATCCACCCTGTCCATGCCCCTCATAATCTTGTATACCTCGATCAGGTTGCCCCTCAGTCTTCTCTGCTCCAACGAAAACAACCCAAGTCTATCCAACCTCTCTTCATAACTTAAATGTTTCATCCCAGGCAACATCCTGGTGAATCTCCTCTGCACCCCCTCCAGTGCAATCACATCCTTCCTATAATGTGGTGACCAGAACTGCACACAGTACTCCAGCTGTGGCCTCACTAAGGTTTCAAACTCTCCTTCCAATGTTCCTCTCCCCTGGATCACTACATGCATTCAAGCTTTCTTCCATGCACTCTCTCTCACTGACTCAGCTATCAACAGTACACCGCTGCTTCACAAGCCCATAGCAAAGAGTTACAGACCTTCAGTTGTCTCTTTGGATCTTCTGACCTCTCACTTTAAATCTGCTTCCTTTAAGCTTAGACATCACCTGCCAAACATACGACCACTACCATCTAGAAGGACAAGGGCAGGAGACAGATGGGAACACCACCACCTGGAAGTTCCCCTCCAAGTCACTCACCACCCTGAATTGGAAATATATCACCATTCCTTCACTGTCACTGGGTCAAAATCCTGGACCTCCCTTCTTAACAGCACTGTGGATGTACCTACACCACCTGGACTGCAGCTCACCACCATCTTCTCAAGTGCAACAAGGATGGGCAACAAATGCTGGCTTAGCCAGTGAAGCCATCATCCTGTGAATGAATTAAAAAGAAAGCTTGGAGCCTTCGTCTCTGCTCCTTACTTTCACTTCCACAGAACAGGACCTTTCCCAGGTTCCTGTCCTTTCTTTGACTAGAATGCATTCTTGAGACTTTCTCCTGTTCCACTTCTCTGGATTTGAGGACTTCTTCTTTAGCTTGGGACTTGCTATCTGTCCCTTTTGCTCCAGTCTCTCTCTGGCAGCTAATTTCAACCAACTTAGGTCGGGACTGATTATCTGCCCCTTCTAGGTTGCTTCTGCTTGGAAGAAAGCTTGAATGCATGTGGTGATCTAGGGGAGAGGAACGTTGGAAGGAGAGTTTGAAACCTTGGTGAGGTTACAGCTGGAGTACTGTGTGCAGTTCTGGTCGCCACATTATAGGAAGGATGTGATTGCACTGGAGGGGGTGCAGAGGAGATTCACCAGAATGTTGCCTGGGATGAAACATTTAAGTTATGAAAACTGAACTCAAAAAAACTGCTGCTTCTAGTTTCTCCTATGTGTGTCTGTGGGAGGGCCTGCCTCTCTGAACCCCTGTTGCTAGGCAACAGCCCAGTTTTTCTACTCTTGTGTTTGCTTAACTTCTCTTACAGTTGTAAACTCTCGTTAGAAATGCAGGCACTTTTTAAAGTAAAACTAAACTCAACTTGATCTTTTCTTAACACACAAATACAAATCAAACTTAAACAATAAAACTAAAACTCATTCCTAACATCCACAAATACCAATATAATATATTTAAACTCTCTCTATTTCCTAACAACATTGCTGGCTAGACCAGCATTTGTTGTTCATCCCTAATTGTCTTTGAGAAGGTGGTGGTGAGCTGCCTTCTTAAACCACTGCAGATCATGTGTTGTAGGCACGCCAACTGTGCTGTCAGGGAAGGAGTTCCAGGATTTTGACCCAATGACAGGTGAAGGAATGTTGATATATTTCCAAGTCAGGATGGTGATTGGCTCAGAGGGGAACTTCCAGGTGGTGGTGTTCCCATGTGTCTGCTGCCCTTGTCCTTCTAGATGGCAGTGGTCGTGGGTTTGAAAGGTGGTCCTGGAATGGTATCAATCTTTGATGAATCAAAATTTCTTCCAGTTTAATAACAGCAAAAGTGAAATCACCTTACTCTCTGATCAGCATTTACATGCATCTGGCCTGAACTCTGAAGAAGAGTCATACGAACTTGAAATGTTAACTCTGTCTTTCTCTCCACAGATGCTGTTAGACCTGCTGAGTTTTTCCAGCATTTTATGTTTCTGTTTCAGATTTCCAACATTCGCAGTATTTTGCTTTTATCTGAGAATTTATCCCGTGAGTTTGGAAAAGGAACTTGAGGACGGGATTACGTCTACAGCTAACGAAAAGAATGATTAGACTGTGGACTTAAATGAAACATTCTTTGAAGAGTTAAAGACTAGGAATAAGAGAAAAAAGATACATATAAGTTTGAGTTATGATAATTCTATGATGTGCAAATTTTGCTAATCTTGCTTGTCACATTTGTTGACTTTTGGTTAAATCGTTGTAATTGTACAATATGACATGTTGTGAAATGAGATGAAAAGTTTATTTGTACAGTGTGCAATAAGTTATTTGTTAGACGTTTATGATAAGTTCTTGCAAAGAAGCTGTAAAGCCATAGTAAAGAAACCTTCACTGTTGTGAAGCTTTCTTTCTTTCGAGGGGATAGGTGTTATGAACCCCAAAGAGAAAAGGGAGAAAAAGCTTAACTTTCAGATTGAAGATTTGGACCCAGAGTTCGAGAACTACAGTTCACAGCGGGCCTCAATGGTCTTTGTGCATGCGCTGGCTGGAGAATGGCCGCTCATGCAAGTTCAGTGATTTTTTTACTTATTTAGATTGGAGCCAGTCCTGTGACTGCATAGAAGGGAAACAAGGAAGAAAATGAAACAGCATGAAAAGAAGGTCAGGCGACCTGGAACGGAATGCCATTCCACAGAAAGTGCCAGAGGAGCTGCAGGAAGCAGGTCCCAAAATGAAGAAGAAAGTCCCAAATCAGAAGCGAAGACTCTGAATTAAAGAGAGGGAACATCAGGGAGCAGATTTAAAGTAAAGTGGACTTGCAAGAAGCCAGAAGATCTGAGGAGACAGCTGAAGGTTGATGACTCCTTACAACGGGCTTTTGGAGCAGTGGGGTTCTGCTTGGCATGACTGAATATCTGAGAGAGTGCATGTGGAAGGTGAGGCTTGAATGCATGAAGAAATCCAGGGGAAGGAGGGCTTGAAACCCTGGAGATGGATCCTTTTGCAGACATCCAAGAGAAAGCGTCGTTTGGGAGAGAATTCCAAGGCAAGTTCTTCAAACGTTGGGATTGGAAATCCTCGTGAGAGACGGTTTCAGTGAGACCAGTTGTGTTCAGTGTGACAAGCATCTGTAGGGTTAAATGAGAAATCCATAAAAACTTTGTTTTGGAGTGTGGTATATCCAACCACAGTTTGCCTATTAGTTTACATGGAAGTTTACTTAAGTTAGTTTACTTACTGTGAACATTAGAGTATAAGATTTTGTATCTTGTGCTATCTTTATGAATTTGTATATATCTATACAGGTATAGTTGGGGTGAAGGAGTAGTGGAATATAGTTCATCTTTTATTGTTTAATAAATATTTTGTTAAAAGTATACTAGTGGATTCCTGTGCATGTGTTCAGTAGCTGCTCCTCCGTAGTTTCTAAACAAAAAGTAAAAGTTAGGATCTATCAGGCCAGTTTCCACTCTAGGATCTTACTTGTCCAGCATTAGCATCAGCTGGGATTGTACTGATGTCTCAGTACAAAAGAGAATAAAGGCAGCCATGTTTCCCATTCCTGATCATTATCCTGCTGGATGAATATTTCCAGTGAGGATGACCTTGGGCTCATCTATGATACTAAATTTCTGTATTCTGCTAACCAAACATGGTGGAAATCCACTTGGTTGAGATAGTGGAGAGGCACTGGTTCCAATAACTTGAGCACAAGTTATAGCCTTTGGAAGGGGAAGAGAACAAATTTGAAAAAAGCCAATTTATATTCTTGCAGTCAATTGAAATATATATGAATTTTTTTTAAATTGGTATTGAAATCCTATTTTTCAGCTGTTGGCAGAATATGCTTTCTAACTTAGGAAAATTATTCTAAGGGTGTCAATATTGCTAACTGCTAAGAAGGGCAAGGTATGGACAAATTGACCAGGGAATAAAAGTTCTGTCGAAGGGTCATGAGGACTCGAAACGTCAACTCTTTTCTTCTCCGCCGATGCTGCCAGACCTGCTGAGTTTTTCCAGGTAATTCTGTTTTTGTTAGGGAATAAAAGTCTGCTTTCAACCTTAGAAGCCTGTGTCTCAAATCTGATATCATTTGTTATGTTTTATACCAACTAAGTAATGAGCTAAGGATATTTATACTAAAAGATGCAGGGAATTATTCAGAAATTAGGCTGTGTGAGGTATGGAGGCACTCTGCTCTTGTATCTCAGCAGACATGTCAATTCCTGGGAACTAATCATGAGAGATGCAATTTGTAACAGAATTGAGCCACTCTCAATCTCACAAGGGAGCTTGAAATCTTAGGAATTTTCACAGGCATTGTAAAACTGGAGTGTTTTCTTACATCAGTGCTTCTGTGCATGTGCCTTGATTTTTAAAACAGCACCATTGGCAAATGTTGGCTGATTGGGATCAACTTGTCAACTATCAGAGAGCAAAACACAGCTCTAACACAACAAGATAAACCCTTCCCTGCCCCTCCCTAGCCACAGCTGCCCCTCTTGGCTCTATCTTTTTATGTCCAAGTGCTGTTCATCTCTTCACATTCTGTATTTGAATCATGCTCGTGTCTGAAAACTTTTCCGGCACTGCGCCCTCACAATGCTAACAGGACGCAGACAAAGTCCTGTGGATCTAACAATCACAAATCTCCAGCTTTCTGCCTCTCCATGTGTCATGCTGCCTTGTTCTCTCCTTGTGCCTCACTGTCTCTCCACCTCTTGTTGACTTTGTGTGTGTGTTGTCTCCTTTTTGTCGATATCTCTCTTTCTGTCTCTGTATCTCTCTTTGTGTGTGTTTTTGTGTGTGTGTCTGCCTGTCTCTCTGTCTGTCCTTTTTGCTGTCTCTGTTTTGCTCTTTCTCTATGCCTGTCACTCCCTCCCTATCTCTTCTCTGTCACTCCCTCTGCCTCTGTTTCTAGCATTGTTATTACTATGGTACTCTACTTTTTTTATTCTTTCAAGGGATATAACCATCACTGGCAAAGGTCACCATTTGTTGCCCACTCCTAATTGAAGGTGGTGAGCTGCCTTCTTTGAACCACTGCAGACCACCTGGTGTAGGCACACCTACAGTGCTGTTAGTAAGGAAGTTCCAGGATTTGGACCCAGAGACAATGAAGGAAGGGCAATATAGTTTCAAATCAGGATGGTGTGTGGCTTGAAGGGTATCTTCACTGTTCCCACAAGTCTTCTGCCCTTGTCCTCCTAGGTGGTGGAGGCCGCAGGTTTGGAAGGTACTGTTGAAGGAACCTAGGTGAGTTGCTACATTGCTTCTGGTATACACTGCTGCCACTGTGCGTTGGTAATGGAGGGATTGATGTTTAAGGTGGTGGACGGGTTGCCAATCAAGCAGATTGTTTTTTTACTGGATTGTGTCGAGCTTCTTGAGTGTTGCTGGAGCTGCATTCATCTAGGCAAGTAGAGAGTATTCTATCACACTCCTCACTTATGCCTTGTAGATTGTGGACAGCTTTGGGGAGTCAGGAGGCCATAAAATCATAAGAAATAGGAGCAGGAGTAGGCCATTTGGTCCAACAAGCCTGATCCACCATTCAATAAAATCATGGCAGCTCTGATTGTGGCCTTAACTCCACTTTCCTGTCTGTCCCCCATAACCTTTGACTCCCTTGCTGATCAAAGATCTGTCTAACTCAGTCTTGAATGTATTCAATAACCTGGCCTCCACTGCTCTCTGGGGGGCAGAATTCCAAAACTAAAGATCCTTGAGAGAAGAAATGCCTTTTCACCTCTGCCTTAAATGGGTGACCCCTTATTTTTAAATTCTGCCCCCTAGTTTTAGAATCGCCCGTGAGGGGAAACATCCTCTCAGCATCTACCCTATCAAGCCCCCCCAGAACCTTATATGTTTCATTAAGATCACCTCTCCTTCTAAACTCCAATGAAGATAGTCCCAACATGCTCAACCATTCAAGACAATGCATTCATCCCAGGAATCAGCCTAGTGAATCTTCTCTCAACTGCTTCCAATGCAAGTATATCCTTCCTTAAGTAGGGAGACTGAACTGTACACAGTACTCCAGGTGTGGTCTCACTCATGCAATGTACAGTTGTAGCAAGACTCTCTATTTTTAAGTTCCATCCCCATTGAAATAAAGGCCAACATTCGATTTGCTTTCCTAATTACTTGCTGGATCTGCATACTGACCTTGTGTGATTCATCTACAAGACACCCAGATTCTTTTGCGCTGCAGGAAGCTGCAGTCTCTCTCCATTTAAATAATATTCAGCTTTTCTATTTTTCCTGCAAAAGTGGACTACCTCAGATTTTCCTACATTATACTCCATCGGCCAATTTTTGTCCACTCAACTTTTCTATATCCCTTGCAATTATCCCTTTATCCAAGTCATTAATATAGCACCGATCCCTGAGGCAGTCCATTAGTTACAGTTTGTCAAACTGAAAACAATCCATTTATCCCAATTCATTAGCCAATCCTCTATCCATAATATATCACCCCCAACACCAGTGAGATACTCTGCTCTTGTATGGCTTGTCTAGTTAAGTTTCTGGTCAATATGTAACACCAGGATAGGGATGGTGGGGGATTCAACAATGGTAATAATATTAAACATCAAAGGGAAATGGTCTACTCTGGGCTCTCACTCCACACCTCCAGTCATCCTTGGAGTGGAAATGAACAGGATAAATTCAGTGATCCCTGACTGTGTAGAAGACTAAGAGAAGAAAGAGAAATAAAGATAAGCCATCCGCTTTGTGTAAATTAATCAAAAACAATTTTAGAAAGTTTTGATAACACAGCCATCAATGGTTATAAGACAGGAGGCCATTCAGCCCATCATATGTGTGCCAGTTCTCTGCTAGAGTAACTCAGTCCTGCTCTCCTGTCTTTCCCCCTTAGCCCTGCAAATCTTTTCTCTTCATATAATTAGCTAATTCCCATTTGAAAGCTATGATTGAATCTGCCTCCATCACATTCTCAGACAGTGCATTCCAGATCCTACCAAATTAAATATCCCCTAGAAACCTGCTTCTTTCATCAATTCCACAAATCACATATTAGCTAAGTAAACATGACCCTCTGTCTAAGTTAGAAATGCACAGTTGACAACAGTAGAATAAGTATTTGTAAAGCATTTTCAGATGCAGTAATATAGATTTTGTAAAGAGCAGGGGAGTTATCCTCAGTGTTTTAGCCAATATTTATTCCTCAATCAACAGATTAGCTGGTCATATCACATTGCTGTGTCTAGGATATTGTACACAAATTGGCTGCCTGCATTACAAGTGAGCACATTTCAAAAAAGTACTTCATTGGCTTTATAGGGTGTCTTCTGGTTGTGAAGGGTGCTCTATAAATTCCTTTACATTAGAGATTAAATAGGCCACTAGTGAGGTTTATGAACCAAAGAGATTGCAGGGGAGGAAACAACTCATGATTTTTGTAGCAAATCTCTTAATTTATATGATGGTGGGGTTGACAATGTGTGTAAGCTGCAAACGTTCACTTTTGGTGCAAGCAGCCTGCATTGCACCTGTTGGGGGAGCCAGGGCCAGGTTGGCCGGCCAGCCGGAAGCTCACCCTGACCTGGTTTGTTTCCGGTTCAGCTGGTGACAGCTCAGCTTGGCGACAGGCGGACATCTTGAAGCTTCAGTTGGCCTGTGGAGGAGGGAGTCGATCCGAAGGCCGGGGGCCCTCTGGACTAGCGACTGGACTCACTTCGACCGACTGAAAGTAGGTGGGGGGGGAGGGGGGGGGGGAGGGGTGAGTGACCTTGCCTTTTTATTTCAAAGATCTTCACGTCCGGGTGTTAAAATATGCGGGCGGGGGGAATTTCTCTTCTGAAGCGGAAGCGGCCCGGGGGCCGGAAGTTGGAAAGTTGGGATCAGATGGGCAACGGTGAGAGGGGGCGAAGAGCGAGAGTCGCTGCCGTCCACCCCCGGGGAGGAGGAGCTGGGTCTCCCGGGACGAGAGCTACCTGGCCGGGGCCTCCCGGACCCACACCTCCCACCCGGAGTCGGTGACCCTCTCAGTTTGACCGGAGCAGGTGGAGAAACTGTGACCCGCCCCTCCCCTCCTCCAGGCAGAGTTGACAAGCCGGACGCTTTGCAATGTAAAATCTAATCTCTTTATCATGTGTGCTCCCTTAAAAATAAACAGTTAATAGGGTTTAATCTGGCTCCTTCCCCCCCCCCCCCCCCCCCCCCTTCCTGATTTATTACTAAGGGCTCCCTGATTTTGATAAGTACCTACTTTGGAAATAAAACTTGCATTCCAGTAGCGCCTTGTCTCGTCTCAAAGTTATTTCTACAACGAATACCTTTGAAGTGCAATCACTGATATTTAGACAAACATCGAAGAGAGAGTTCATGGCTGAGTAACCGGGGTTGGAGGGGCCGGGTAACCTTGCTGATGGACAAGGTCCATTGTCTCTTCAACCTTGAAATTTAACAGAGATTCAGGCACAGAGAAAATTGAGTTATACACATACACAGCTCCGTTTGCCTTGGGCAGATAGTGACAGGAAAATTCTGGTCCGCTGACCCTACATCGATCGCTCTTTGTGTATTAGATTCAACTAGTGCCTGCAACATAACATTCCTAGTCTCTCTTAGTTTAGAATTGCTTTATTTTACTTTTTTAAAAAGCACAATCTAAAGTTTTAAAACATGCCCAGTTTTAAATGGTCTTTATTCTGCTGGGTGTGCAGTACTTCATCTCCTCCTTGGCAAAAGCACTGAAAATGGCTGTGTACCATTTTAATATATTTAATCTGTCTGTGGTGATTGAAAAGTAAAAGCTGTTCAAGTGGTATCTGTGCAATACAAAAAAAAAGTGCAGGACTATGGCGAAAGTACAGGCGTTTGGAACTAATTAGATAGCTCTTTCAATGACACAATAGGTTGAATATTTCTGAATGTGGTGTATGATTTTAATGTTGCAATATTTAATTACACAGAACTTTACTACACAGAAACAGACCGTTTGGTCCAATAGGTTTATGCAAGTGTTTGATCTATGCTTTCCACCTCGCACCCAGTGCATTGTTCGCACTTTTTATGGCTTTGTTGACCTGTGTTGCTACTTTTATTAATTTATTTGTACCCCTGCATCCTTTTGTGCCTCTACCTCATTTAGGCTGTTTTCCAATGAATATGGTTTATTTATCCCTCCTAGAATACATCACCTCTCACTTATATTGAAATTAATTTGTCATTTACACATCCACTCTTCAGGTTTGTTGAGGTTGTTTTGTATTTTGTCGCAACCTCCCTCAGTATTAGCTGTATCTTCCAATTTGGTGTCATCTGCAAGTTTTGGTATTACACTTCTGATTCCTGAATCAGTAGTCCCTGCACAAATCCCTGTGAAACAACACCTCCCACCTTTGTCAGTCTAAGTAACTACTTTTAACCCCTACTTTTTATTTTGTAGTCAGTTTGCTATCAATTCTGCTACTTCTCCTCTGAATTCACAGGTTCTGACTGTAGTCCTAAATCTACCTTAAAGGCCTTTTGAAAGTCTATCTATATTGCATCTGCTCAATTTCCTTTGTCTACTCTTTCTATTATTTTGAAGAATTCAATAAGGCCGACTCTTTATTATATTTTCTGTTTCTGGACATTTTTCTACTACACCTTTGAGTAAAGATTTCAATATCTTTCCTATTACCAATATTAAGTTAACTGCTCAATAGCTCTTTGGATTTGTTGTATCTCTCTTTTTGAATATAGACATAATATTGATTGTCTACTCCTACTTTGACACAGTTCCCTGTTCTATTGATATTATTTTTAACTCTACCGATGTATCCGAGTGCCTTTGCTATCTCTTCCTTGGCTTCTTTGCATACATGTGAATGCAATCCATCTTGACCCAAAATTTTACTTTCTGTAAATTTGATGAGTCTAGCAATAATCTTCCATTTATCTAAATTGCCTTTATCCTTTTCTGATTTCTTTTAACACCATATCCATCTGGTTAGTCTTCCTGGTAAAAACTGAGGAAAATAACTATTCACAACTTTTTCCAGGCTTTACCTTTGCTCTAATTTGCGCCAAGTCCCAGGCACCCATTGCCCCTGTGCTTGCTGACCTTACTTTGGCTCCTAGTCCAGCATGCCTCAATTTGAAAATTCTCATTCTTGAACTCAAATCCCTGTGTGGCCTTAGCTTTCCCTACTGCTAGCCTCC
The DNA here is from genome assembly GCF_017639515.1 of Carcharodon carcharias. Lineage (NCBI taxonomy): Eukaryota > Metazoa > Chordata > Chondrichthyes > Lamniformes > Lamnidae > Carcharodon > Carcharodon carcharias. The sequence goes on from NC_054479.1 coordinate 28,299,485, forward strand.
TCCAGCCCTCTGTAATCTCTGCACTCCTCCAATTCTGGCCTTTTATGTATCCTTGATTTTAGTTGCCCCACTATATGTGGCTGTGCCTTCAGTTTCCTAAGCCCTAAACTCTGAAAATCTGACTTAAACCCCTCTGCTTCTCTACCTCTCTATCCTCCTCTTAAGATGCAACTTAAAACCTATACAGATATCCGCTTGGGCAACTTTGGTATCCAATTTTGTTTGACACTCCTGAAGCACCTTGAGACATTTACAATGTTAAAGGTGGTATACAAATGCAAGTTGTTTTAAATTTATCTTCTGCATCCCTCTTTGCCTTATTTCCTAACCTCTTCATTCCCCTTTGTCATCTTTTTCTTTATGGTCTATAAACATTTTCTTTCATTTCAGTTTTTATTCATTGATGGGATCTAAGTTTTAGCTAGTTTCTTTGTGGGTGCTCATAAGGTATACTTCTCCTGAACACACTTGATCACCTTTTTTAAGTGTTTCTCATTGTCAATCTATCTCTGTTTCAGTAGTTTCATCCATGTAATTAGTTTTTTAACCCATCTATTTGCTTTTTGTCTGTCTTACATCTCTCTCGATCATTATCTGTAATAGTTTTCCTAGATGTTCCCCTACCCTTTTTCTCTGATCTCTTGTATGGTTCAGTTCCCACTTCTAGACCCCTCTCTTACTAACCTTCTTAGGTGCTGGGCAAGAAAGGACTCCTCTGTAAACTGTTTGGAAGCTTCTTTTCGTCACTGCTTCTTGCTGGTGGGGGTAGTTGAAATCTCCCATGATTATTATTTCATGTCTTTTACTAATTTCATAAATTTGCTTGCATAATTCTACTCTCCCCTTCCACCATTAGGGTGGTCTGCAATTTACTCCCAAAGCATAATCCATTTCCTTCTTATTCAATTTATCTCAATTTATAAGAATTCTGTTTCTTTGTTATAGTTTTTCTACTGCTCTGATGTTATCTCTGATTAGTAGAGCTACCTCACTACCCCTCTTCCTTCTCTATCCTTTCCTCCTACATTATATCCTGTAATATTTAACTGCCAATCTTGTTCTTTATGTGGCCATGTTCCTGTTATCCCTGGATCTGGTTCCTCTCCAAGAATTATTGCCTCCAATTCCCTCAGACACTGTGTACATTGCGGTATAGCCATTTTAGTTTATTTTTATGTGTTCTGCCCCTCTATTTATACTTATGTTCTATAAATGTGTTGGTTCCCAGAACGTTATGCCCTGTTATTCCTTCCCTTCATCTGACCCTTACTCTCAACACCTTTTCCTTTCCCTTTAATCTTCAGGTTACTATTATTTCTACCAGATTGCCTGCCGCCCCTATACTAATAGTTTTGGTTCTTCTCTATAACCTCATTTATCCACCATGACCGTGTATCATTCTGTCCCAGCTGTACCAATCCTCCCTGTCCCATCAAATGTAGTCCTGCCTTCCCACACCACTCTGAGCCATACAGTCTCCTTCCTGACCTATCTATCTTCCATCCCTATGTCAATTAGCATGTGGCCTGGGCAGTATTTTACCACCCATGCAATCCTTTTTAAAATTTAGTTCATAGCTCCTGTTATTTCCTCAGCAGGACTTCCTCTCTGCTCTTTCCTATATCATTTGTCCTGATATGGGTCACAACATCAGGATTTGCCCCCACCTCTTACTTACATTAAAAACAATGCTGTTTTATGAATATTGATGCACACAAGTAAAGTAAACAACATTGTGTAGATTTTTAAAGCTCAAAATTAAGTTACCAGAGTAAAGAATAAAGCATTTCATCATGATGATGTTTGCATATTTTTTGAAGGAATAGCTGCAAACTGCTAAAAGGCAGGCGAGTTGCAAAGCAAATTTCAGTACTGGGCCATTGTGCCTCAAAACTGATTAATCAGTAACTTTACTTTTCCTGTTTTTTTTCTTTTTAGGAAATTTGACCTAGGATCACCATGACGGATTCTAAGTACTTTACGACAACTAAAAAAGGTAGCAACATTTCTGTCTGTGTCTCTCTTCAATTGCAGCAAATATAAAATTGTTAAAGATTTGTGAACTGCTAGTAAACTAATATAGCTTTGTTTACTGTAATTTATGCAAAAATAAATATTTTTTTAAAAAAAAGAGCTGGTTTAACACTGGTTTCTATGGGATTATTGATGAGCCAGTCACAGTAACTTGTTCAGAATGTCCAGATTCCAGTTGATCCCTTTCCTCTTCTGTTTCTCTTTCCTGCACTGTGAAAGTTTGAAATTTGGAACTGTTGAGCAGTATAAAATGCTGCATGTGGTTGTGGTATTATGCAAATAGGCACAACAGGTCATTTATTGCACAGAAAGATACATTTCCTGTCCAATCCACATGTTGTACACTGACAGCTGAAATCAATTATTCATATGACCTCAGTCTGGAGTTGTACTCAAGCAAGAGTTTGGAATTGTGCGTCTTTTCACAGGTACCTATTTATGTAGTTTTGGCTTGCAGTCAAATACTATATAGACTTTGGTGTGTGTAACAGCATTCCTGGTTGAGCTTTTTTTTCCATTTGTAACTTAGCACAGTGTTCGACATACAAAATGCACTATGCCAAAGCTGGAGGAAAGGAATTTTCTCTCAATCATTTTTTAACATAACTATTTTTGTTTTTTTTAAAAATCACAAGGCAATAAGTTTAGCAAAAAGAGATACTTTGCACAGTGGCAAAAGTTATAAGTAAACTGTAGTAAGAATGCACAGCCTAAATGAGTAGTGAGAACCTCAGCAACCTGCCATGGTAGAGATCAATGAAAGCTTCAGTGGAAAATTTGAGTTAGTATTTCATTTGGACCAGAATGTCCATAATCTCGAGTTAACCTAAGACTTCTGTTGTAATAGGGCTAAATTGAGGCAGAAGGCTTCCAGCTGCCTACAAGCTCTATGATCTCTGGCAAATTAAGATGTGTTCAGTTCTTCTGGTTTTATTTTTTTACCACAGTCTTAATGTATCAATTAACATATTAAAATGAGATGAACTCTATCTAGGTAAGGTCTGTGAAAATGTATTGCTTACAACAATGTGTATTGAATTATAACTAAATTTTTTCAAGAAAACTTAACAATTTTTCATTTTATAAAATTATTTTAATGTTAATTATTTTGCCTGTCTTACATAAAGAAAGCTTTCTTTTATATAGCACTTCTCTTGTCCTCAGGACCTACACCAGGTGCTTTACAGCGGATAAAGTACTTTTTTGAAGTGTAATTGCTATTGTAATGTCAGAAATGCAGCAACCAATTTAGGCATGAGAGGCCCCACAAGCAGCAATGAGATATTGACTTGATAATCTGATTTTCAATGATGTTTGAGGGATAGTTAATGGCCGAGATACCGGGCAGATCTTCCGTGCTCTTTTTTGAAGTAGTGCCAAGTGATCTTTTTTGTGAAAGGGCTCAGTTTAATAATGGAATCATAGAAATTTGGCTCATCATATTTGTGCCAGCCAAGAAAGAGCTGGCCAATCTAATCCCAATTTCCAGTTCTTAGTCTGTAGTCTTCAAGTGCATATTCACATACTTTTTCAATGCATTGAAGTTCTGCCTCTACCACCCCATAAGGCAGTGAGTTCCAGACCCACACTACCCTCCGGGTGCAAAGATTTCTCCTTAACTCCTCTCTACTAATTACCTTAAATCTGTGGCCCCCGGTTATTGATCTCTCTGCAAAGGCAAATTCTTATCCACTCTACCTAGGCCCCTCATAATTTTATGTGCCTCAATTAAATCTACTCCCAGTCTCGCCCATTGCAAAGAAAGCAATCCCAGCCTATCCAATCTTTCCTTATAGCTAAAATGTTGCAGTCCTGGCAACATCCTTGTGAATCTACCCTCTTGTGCGATCACATCCTTCCAGTAGTGTGACCAGAAGTGTACGCAGTTTTATTTGAACGACGGTGCCTCTGATAGAGCAGCCCTCCCTCAGTATTACACAATGTGGCAGCCTCGACTTAGTGCTCAAGTCTCTCAACTTTCTGACTTGACATGTGCTTCTAAATAATTTACTATATATAAATAATAAAATGTTGTATTTTTAATAGATTGGCAGTAGCCTTTCCCCCGCCCCTTTATCCAGCAGTAATGCTAGAATGTATCTAAAGTTTCAAGCAGGCTGCTGTGTCACTTGTTCATTATATGGTGAATAAAGATAAGGTTACTACATGCCTATTCCTCCTTGTTTGTGCTACCTTTTATATTATAACTATTTTAATCAGCTACACTTACTAAAACAACGGAACCGTATAGTGCCTGCTCCCCCAATGATTTGGTATTTTCTTAGAAACTGGAATGAGCAGAATTTGACAAATGCACTTTTGACATGAGCTCCATTGCAGTGGCAATGTTTCCTAATGTAGTTAAACTAGGCAAAAGTGGACACCTTCACTATAGTTTTGTAGGATATTAGAGCACTTACATGAGATTACAATGTGAAACTTGATCTTAACATTATAATTAGATTGGTAACATTTAAGTTCATGATGGTTAAATTTGTTTGCAAATTCCAGTTCTGTCGGTGCTTACTTTTCCAAGTTTCAGATTTGTCTATTGTTGGTTGGTTACAAGGTTGTAGTGACATTGAAAGAGTGTCCTTTGGCTGTATTTACGTTTTATCTCAAGACACAGGTAGATTCAAGGGATGTAGTGCTTGTATTGTAGTAGATGTCAATCTATCCATACAGGAGCCAAGGACAAAGTAGGTTATGACCTTTCTGTTATGGATATCTGTGAGTAGGACAAGTTAAAAGATATGCTCTGGTTTCAAACTTGTGCTGTGTTTTTGATGACAACTTTGGTCATAGTCTTATTTTGTAAACAGTCAGGGATCACTGGAATTGAATTACTTCTGGGTTCAGTGCAGGAAAGACCTCATTGTGCAAGTGGGATAAAGAAGTATTAGTACCCTCAGCACTACATCCCAAATTAAGGAGAAGGGATGGTTGCTGGGGAAAGATGGAATTTTTTTTTTAAGAAAACAGATTTTTAGAGAGTAGTCACTCACTGTCTCTTTTTTGGTTTAGTGTACTACATTTTATTTGGATGGTTGAAATTCCATTGGGCTTTGTATGTGAAAATTATAAAATCTAATACCATAACAAAAAGTCATTCCAAAAGAATTGTGCTGCAGTTCTTCCCACCACCACCAACACCACCACCACCGCCCCGGTAAATTTGCAACAAATGAAGTAATTATCTTTAGCTTTCATCACTGATTCTACCCCCATCCTTAGCCATTGTCCCAAGATGACAAGATGAACCAGACTAATCATAATCTATCACCTTTGATTCTGAGGTACATTTGGATCCCATTTACTCTTCATTACAAAGACTACCTACTTCCATCTCCATAGTATTTTACCACTCTGCCTGTTTTCAACTGCAGCTCTTATCCTTCCATGTTTCACCTCCGGACTCAACCGTTCCAATGCTCTCCTTGTTGATTTCCCATCCTTCAAACTCCATAAATTTCAGTTCATCCAACACTCCACTACTTAGATAAAAACAAAAAAACTGCGGAATGGGATGGAGTCCTTACAGGAAGCGGGGTGTGAGGAGCTATCTCGACTACAGCTCCTCACACCCCGCTTCCTGTAAGGACTCCATCCCATTTTCTCAGTTCCTTCGCCTCCGTCGCATCTGTTCCGATGATGCTACATTCAAAAACAGTTCCTCTGACATGTCCTCCTTCTTCCTTAACCGAGGTTCTCCACCCACGGTCGTTGACAGGGCCCTCAACCGTGTCCGGCCCGTGTCCCGCGCATCCGCCCTCACGCCTTCTCCTCCCTCCCAGAAACATGATAGGGTCCCCTTTGTCCTCACTTATCACCTCACCAGCCTCCACATTCAAAGGATCATCCTGCGCCATTTCTGCCAACTCCAGCATGATGCCACCACCAAACACATCTTCCCTTCACCCCCCCTTATCGGCATTCCATAGGGATCGCTCCCTCCGGGACACCCTGGTCCACTCCTCCATCACCCCCTACTCCTCAACCCCCTCCTATGGCATCACCCCATGCCCTCGCAAAAGATGCAACACCTGCCCCTTCATTTCCTCTCTCCTCACCGTCCAAGGACCCAAACACTCCTTTCAAGTGAAGCAGCATTTCACTTGCATTTCCCCCAACTTAGTCTATTGCATTCGTTGCTCCCAATGTGGTCTCCTCTACATTGGAGAGACCAAACGTAAACTGGGCGACCGCTTTGCAGAACACCTTCGGTCTGTCCGCAAGAATGACCCAAACCTCCCTGTCGCTTGCCATTTTAACACTCCACCCTGCTCTCTTGCCCACATGTCTGTCCTTGGCTTGTTGCATTGTTCCAGTGAAGCCCAACGTAAACTGGAGGAACAACACCTCATCTTCCGACTAGGGACTTTACAGCCTTCCGGACTGAATATTGAATTCAACAACTTTAGGTCGTGAGCTCCCTCCCCCATCCCCACCCCCTTTCTGTTTCCCCCTTCCTTTTTTTTCCAATAAATTATAAAGATTTTCCTTTTCCCACCTATTTCCATTATATAAAAAAAAAAACCCCACTAGAGCTATACCTTGAGTACCCTACCATCCATTCTTAATTAGCACATTCGTTTAGATAATATCACCAACTTTAACTTTAACACCTATGTGTTCTATTGTACTATTGTTGTTGACATCTTTTGATGATCTGCTTCTATCACTGCTTGTTTGTCCCTACAACCACACCACCCCCCCACCTCTCTCTCTCTCCGCCCCCCACACACACACCTTAAACCAGCTTATATTTCAACTCTTTCTTGGACTCGAACTCCACTACTTATATTTTTTTTACCAAGTCCAACTGACCCACCGCCTTTGTTCTTGTTGACCAACACTGGCTCCTAATCCCCCAACATCTCAAGTTCCTTAAATCCTTCCTTGGACCTGGTTCTCCTTATCTCTGTAACTTTCTCTTACTCCACTGCCCCAACCCCCACTCCCTCCACCTTTTCTCTTTTCATTGTAACAGTCAAAGCAGTGTTGGTACTAAAATTGATGCAGCTGCAAGTGCAGGGCTTCCTCTTTATGATGTATTGATTTTTTCACAAAACTTAAAATCTGGATTGTGTTGAGTAATGGGAAGACAAAACCTTGGCCATTGGAAATGGAGGAAAATGAATCACCATCATGATAGTCACAGGCAATGTTCCTGCTAAGCTGTGGGGATGGGTGGCCTTGCAGCAGCCTGAAAGGTACTGTGCAGGCCTTGTTTTATTATGAATAACACATGTGTGTAGCCATGCAAAGGAAAATTTAAAGGACTGAAAACAAAAAGGTGCACGGAACAGCTAAATTTTGAAAGGGAACGTGGCCAGAGATAGACATTTTAATGAATTGTAATAAAGAATAATTGGTTGTTTTCTGAGATTGAGAAGACAAAATAATTCCAATTGGCTTGCGGTAACACTTTGAATGTTTGCTTGCTTCCAGTCAAACTTAAAAGATGTTGGAAGTCATTAAATATGTATAACTTGCTAAGATGCACTGGTGAATTGCTGGTATTGGAATTGTAAAATATATATTTCTGGAAAACAAGTAGTTGCAAAGCATCATTTCACTATGGTTATAGTAAAATCTTCAGTTAAGATAAATTTATGCCATGATTTTTTTTAATGAACTCTAGGAGAAATATTTGAGCTCAAAGCGGAGCTCAACAGTGACAAGAAGGAAAAGAAGAAAGAAGCAGTGAAGAAAGTGATTGCTTCAATGACTGTTGGGAAAGATGTCAGGTATTTTATAAATTTTGGCAATTCAGTATTATAAGATTGGATGAGGGAAAGTTGCGGTAAGTTCTCATTGAGATTGTGCTAACTCGGCAATGCTTTTCAAGCAGGGCTTAACTGAATTTTCTGCGTATATGAAGCATTCAGGTCTTGATTTTGTATTTCTTAGTATCAAGTTTTGCAAAAGTCCACTGATACAGCCTTTATGGTGGAGTGATGAAAGATTATGCATTTCCTTTAAAACTAGATATGCTGCAAATTTTAAAAAGTGTTTAATTGTATTTTCATTTTGTTTGTGCACAAGCAATAGTTATGTGAACACATACTGGTCCAAAACAAGTGGAGACTATAGTCTCTTCATAATGTGCATCTATTAAACCTAATTGCTGTTGCATACAATAAATTTGATGTAATTACTTCTGTTTCAGAATATTGGTGGAATTTTTTAGTTATCTTAGTTAATATGAGATTCGTATTACTGTTGAAGAGCCCGGTAGATTTATACCTAGACAGGAAAGGTTGTAATGTACTGTCAAAACAGTTATTTAAGGAAGTGACAAGGTTTTGAGCTAAGAATGAGGGAGTTGGAGTTAGAGGGCAGGAAAATAAAAATAACCAGGAGCAGCCATTAGAGGGAGAAATAGATAGTTATGTAGAAAACAATTATTAAAAAGGGTACGAATGAAAGGATGAAATCAAGTAGGCTAGTTATGAATAAGGAAAAGACTACAGGATTCCTTTGTCAAACAGTATTCTATGCTACAATATGTAAAGCCAAGGATCCCATATGCTTTTTGATAGCTTTCTCAACTCATCCTGCAGCCTTGAACTACTTGCTTATGCATATCTCCAGATCAATCTCTCCCTGCACCGCCAGAAAAATTCTCTCTCCTCGATCTTCCTACCAAAATGTATCAATTTACAATTCTGAGTGAAATTTCACCTATTGTGTACCTGCCCATTTCACCAGTCCTTATGCCCTCCTGAAGCCTGTTGCTAGCCTCCTTGTTGTTTACTATATTTTTGAGATGCGCTTCATACCCATACTTTTAAATTATGCCTTGTATACCCAAGTCCAGGGTGGGTCCAACTGCTCTTTTTGATATATATTTAATAACTTGGACTTGGATACACAAGGCATAATTTTAAAGCATGTATATGACACGAATCTCAGAAATATGAATTGATACACTTTGGTAGGAAGAATGAGGAGAGATGATATAACTAAGTGGGACAACTTTTAAGGAGGTGTAGATAGAGATCTGGGGATATGCATAAGCAAATAGTTGAAGGTAGCAGGGCAAGTTGATAAAGCTGTTTTTAAAAAAAAGCAACAGTTCATTACTACCCTCAGCTTACTGTTCCTTAACCACATATCCCCTTAACTACATACTGTATAGTCAATACCCCTTTAATCCCATAAGCTTCAATTTTGCTAACCAATCTGTTATGTGGTACATTATCAAACGCTTTTTGAAAGTCCATATGCACAACTCATGCCACAATACCCTCATCAACCCTCTCTGGTATTTCATTAAAGAACTCAATCAAGTTATGCAAACATGATTTATCTTTAACAAATACATACTGCCATTGTTTATTAAATTATATTTTTCTATTTTATCCTGTATTATTTGTCTCTAGATGTTTTCCTAACACTGATATTGGACTGATTGACAGGTTTATCCCTTCTCCCTTTTGGGAGCAGTGGAGGCTGGGGGCCAGTAGCTTCAAGGCTGGGGAGTGACAGGAGCCATGGGGCAGTAACTGGAACTGGGGAATGGGGCTAGCTGGGGGACAGTAACCAGGGCTGGGGAGCGGCATGAGCTAGGGGTAAGTAACCAAAACGGGGAGCAGTGAGGACCAGGAACCAAGGCCAGGGAGCAACGAGAGCCTGTTGCCCGTATCTCGGGCCAGGGTGTATGGAGAACCAGGATAGTGACCACGGCTGGGGAGCTGGGGGTAGTAACCGAGGCTGGGCAATAGGGAGAGCTGAGATTAGTAACCGAGGAGAGGAAGCCGGGGTAGTAACCGAGGCTGGAGAGCTGGGGGTAATAACCGAGGCTGGGGAATAGGGAGAGCCAGGGTTAGTAACCGAGGCCACGGAGCAGGGAGAGCTAGGGGCTAGTAACTGCAGTGCACGCACCAGGCTCCACCCTACAAACCAAATCACTGACCAATCAGAAAATACTGACAGATAAAAACTTATAGGTTAGGAGGAGCACAAGTCAAGGGGTGTTGGACTGATGCTGTATATTGAACAGTTAAAGCCATACCTTGAGTGCCAAATTCAGTTCTGAAGTACAAGGGAAGCTGCCTAGCCCTGTATGCAGCTCAGACATACCACAGGCTGATTCAGACCGAGTTGTGTCGAAGATCTAAAAAAACTGAACTGTTTGTCCTTGAAAGGTGACTGAGCAACCTTAGATGTTTGTAAGATATTAAATGACGTAGAAAAATCAAATCTCGGTAGTTTTTCAGGTTAATGCAGAATGAGCAGACATGGAAATAAGTAGTACAGGTAAAAGGCAATCTCAGGACATCTCAGGAAGCACTTTTTCTCATGAAGAGTAGCTAATACCTGGAATGGTCTTATAGCACGGTATTGAAGGCAAAGCTGTGGAATCATTGAAAGGCAGTTGACTGCTGTATTTGGGCAGGTTCTTCTATTCCTATACAAGAATGAGCTTATCTGTCTTTGGCTTTTGAAATAATTATCAACAACTGTTCAGTGATAATCTAGTGGATAATTCGATTAATTGGGGAAAATAAAACTAGTTGTTTGAACGTAGCAATGTAACCAATACTGCAAAGTGAGATTTTTGTTTAAAACTTGAGCTATCAGTTCATTTATATTAGGTAGTTTTGAATTTATAGTGTAGATTATATTGTAATGGCAATGTTGATTGCTAATGTTGTAGATGTTTTTATTAGAATTAGTATGAATGCTGAACACTAAGTATAAATTAAGCTCTTTTGAATCCATTGTGCAAAATTTGTTAGAGGTCCTGATCCCACATACCAGAAAATTTACGAATAATTGTTCATAAGTTTGCAAGTTGGTTCCTTTAGAGTTTGTGACAAGTAGCTTTACTGTATATAAATACGAACTTTAAAAAAAAGTTAGAATTAACCCTTGTCTTCATAAGATCTATAACTATGCAAAATTTGCACTTTCATACAGGTCTTTATGTCCTAAAACTATGTGGTGGAGCTTGTGGGTCAGTGTCGAGCCTCTTTTCATAATGACTAGTGTGAAAATTCAACTAGTATAGTCCAAGCACTTTGTTTGGTGCTCATAAAAATAATTACACATGCTTGCTCTACAACCTTTCGCTGATGAACAATTGTATGTAAATTTTCTAGTTTTGAAGGGAACAGAAGAACAATTGGCAACTTTTGTCTGACTGGGACCTTTAACAAATTTTGAAAAATGAAGTAATTATGCAACAAAAGCATTTTTAAGTACAGCTGTTGATCTCCTGTGTTTAGGTGTACTGGGTATTCTAGAAATGTATTCACATGACTCAAGTTATAATGTAACAATATAAATTCAATTTTAAATGTCAATTTATTTGATTTGTCACAATGTTCCAATGATGCATGGATTTCTTACTTTGTGTCTTTTGTATCTCTCTCTCTCTCTCTCTCTCTCTCTCTCAATAGCGCCCTCTTTCCTGATGTTGTTAACTGCATGCAGACAGACAACCTGGAGCTGAAGAAGCTGGTGTACCTCTACCTAATGAACTATGCAAAGAGTCAGCCTGATATGGCAATTATGGCTGTCAACACTTTTGTTAAGGTATATAATTTGATAAATTGTTTCATAATTTTTAACAGATCCTTGTACAAAGCTTCACTAAGTCCTGACAACATAGAAGCAGAATCTGGATAATGTTTGAATGTAGATCCCAAAGGCAAGTGAGCAGTCCACTAACCAACAGCAGCATTCAATCTGCAGGTCTTCAAAAGCAGTAAATTTCATCATCAATTTATCTTGGCACTTAATTAAAATGTGCACAGTATATTTAAAAAATAAGAATCCTACTGATGGAAACCAATATCCTAAGTAAACTAAACTTTGTGTGGGTTGTGGGTGGGGTTGCTTATGGATTAATGATCTTTCTGTTCACTTCTTGGATCTGTGTTCAAAAACATCCCCAATCATAAAGTGAAAGATTTTTCTTTACTGCCTGTAAATGTCATCAGTAAAGTGTGTTTGGACAGTCCCAAGCCAACTTCCAGTGAGCATGTATCCGTACACAATTGTCAGTGTGATTCAATTAGATGAACTCTTGCCTCTAGACCAAAAGGTTTAAGGTTATTGTCCAATTCCAGAACTTGACCACCTAATTCTTTAAAGTGGTGTAGAAGGAGCACTGCATTGTTGGGTAAAATATTAAAATTGTGTGCCTGTTCTGATGGCTGAGATGAGTGTTAAAAGTTCCATGCCACTATTTGAAGAGCTAAAGGTTTTCTGAGTATCGGGTCAACGTTTCTTTGGCCAATGCTATTTGAATAAAATAATGCCATTCATTAACTGACAGCATCACCCAATCCCCAGGTGTCTAAAGCAGTAAATGTTATCAATAATGTATCCATTTATCACCCTATGTACTAAAATGTACACAGCATGTTGAAAAAATGCATCCTACTGATGACAAACTAATATTCTAAGCTATCTAAAACTGTTTTTCATTGAGATTGATGAGATTTTACGACATGCAAAATATGTGCATCATTTTCCTCTCAACAGCATACACTTCAATTCAAAAGTAAAGCACCTTATGTGAGGTTGTTAGGAATTTGAGAAATATAAAGTGCTACCCAAGTTTCCTCTTTCACAAGGTTGCTTATAATTCAGCACAAGTTGACAGTTGCATTTTACCCTGGTTAGCTGATATGAAAATGAAAAAATGCACACTACTGCATTGGTCATGCTTGAGATATAATCTAAATTATTGGGGTAGATGAGACAGAACTTTATTCTGTTCCTGAGATCTGCTTGATGTTGTTTGGAATTTGGTTATTATATAGACACTTATAAAGCTGCAACAGATCATATTGAAAATAGAGCATGTGGTTCATTCATACATTCATTTGAAATTGGTAAAATTGCCACAATGCTCAAGGTACATTTTTAAATTTATTGCAGCCTATCTTTTCCTGCTTTTATACTGCTGTAAGAATTGTGGTGTACTACTGTGTAACCCTATATGATAGAGTAGATTGCAGAAATTGAAAAGTGATCACCTTGGTGCTTTATAAAGAAAAATAAATTTCTTTATTTTGTAATGATGGGCAATTTGCTGATAGCTAAATTAAATGGTAGGATAACACTATTAGATCTGTAGTCACTGTGTCATCAGATTAGTTTTGTATGCGATTGAGTCCCTGCAATGTTTCTTTTGTCTAAATGTCCTATAGGTATCTGTAGGTATCTTTTTAAAGTGGAAACTACGATTTTTACGTAATCATTTATCTTTTTTTATAATCATTCATGGGATTTGGGCATCACTATCTAGGCCAACATTTATTGTCCATCCCTAATGGCTCTTGAGAAGGTGTTGGTGAGCTGCTGTCTTGAACCACTGCAGTCCATGTGGTATCAGTACACCCACAATGCTGTTAGGGAGGGAGATCAGATCTTGATCCTGGGACATTTCATTGAATGATCTTGGGACATTAGTTACTTAGCATTCAGTTTTTAAATTGCCTGTGGCAATAGCCATTAAATGGAAAAGACAGGTTAAGACTTGGGTAATCTTGCAGTTTATGTGTGTTGGGAAAATAGACCTTTTTATGAAGAATTAATAGCTACCACATTTTCTTCTGACTGTTCTCCTCCAAAAGCAGTGTGTTATGATGGATACTGTTGTCCAGCGCTGGACACCTTCCACTAACTAACTTGCCAAACGTCATTCATGGATAAGGCATGAATTAAATACACATGTTTTCAGATGGGGTTGTTGGATTGCAGCTACAAGTAGGGATTCTGGGTACTTTACTTTCTGCTTATTCTACTTAGATTAACTAATTCAGCACAGACCAGGGAATCTGGAACTTTGTGTTTGTGTGGTTAAAGACTATGCAATCTACAAGCCATCAACTGAGTTCAACAACTATATTAATTTTTTCAAAATGAGACTGTGTAAATTTAAGTACCTTCATTCTCTTCTTGATCTTATTGTATGATATCCCAAAATGTCATACTTTCTGCATAACTGTACGCAAGTATGAACACTGTTGTTGATGAAATTTCTTTCCTTTTTAAAGCAGTGATTAAGTTTATGGTTGCTTGGTCAAATTTCAGGACTGCGAAGATCCCAATCCACTTATTAGAGCATTGGCAGTAAGAACCATGGGCTGCATCCGTGTAGATAAAATCACCGAGTACCTGTGTGAGCCCCTGCGAAAATGTCTAAAGGATGAAGATCCCTATGTACGAAAGACTGCTGCTGTCTGTGTAGCTAAACTACATGATATCAATGCACAGCTGGTCGAAGATCAGGGATTTCTGGACACTCTGAAGGACTTGATATCTGACTCCAATCCAATGGTAAACAAAATATTAAAATTTCTCTCCTCATATCTGTAGACATTAATTTAAAACTTCCAGCTAACTTGTAAAGATAGGAAAGATATTGTGAATTAATGAGATCAGTAGCTGAACACTCGGTGCTTTCATTTTAGTAAAAGTATGCAGATATTTTCATTCCTTTTTAATTGAAAAAATGCTGTCCTAGTGAAGCGCAGGATGTAAAGTCAAAAAGTACCTGCAGCAGGTCAGACAACATTTGTAAAGAAGAGAACAAAGTTAATGTTTTAGGTATAATGACTCATTTAGTTCTAATGAAAGGTTGTACCTGAAATGTTAACATTTTACTCCTTTCTTTACAGATGCTGCAGGCTTCCTGACTTTTCCAGCATTTTCTGGGTTTATTTTTCAAATTTCCTGCACCTGTACTATTTTACTTTTGTAGGCTATGTGTTTAACTTCAGATTTGTTCTGCTGATCTGGTCATCTAGTTTGGCAGATTTTCTTGCTTTGTAACTCCTCTTCAATGTAAACATTTGGATAATTGCTGAGCTTTTCAAAATTGTAACTTACTTTTACCAAGTAAATTATTCCAGTGGTATGAAATTTTCCAACAGGATGTTATGTGTTGATCCCAGAAGGGTTTCCAATTTCTTGATTCAGCAGTTTCTTTTCCTGTGCTTTTTCAATTATACTAGTTAACGAAAACTTAAGTTGCTTATTTTGTAAGCTCCAGCAGCTGATCTTAGCAGAGAAGGCAAAATGCAGCATGGATCTGACCTATGTGTTTGAAAATTGGAGATGATTCTTTCGTTTAGTGCAGCACTAAAGAAACTGTGCAGAAACTTCAATCTCGCCATGATAATGAGACATAAATGTTTATTTTAAAAAGTCAATATAAAGTTTCTAAATTATTGGTTGGTGGTGCACTATAAGTAAAAAGCTTTGTGAGTTCAAGTCCCGCTTCATGACTTGGAACTTGAGCACAAAATCTAGGTTAACGACAATGCAGTAATGAGGGAAAGCTGTACAATCAAAATTGCGATCATTTGGCATTAAATTGAGGGCCTTGTCAGCTTGTTCAGGGGGCATATTGCAGTATTCAAAAAACAAGCAGTTGCCCTTGTGTTCAGTATAACATTCTTCCATCAATGCATTGCCACAAAAGCAGCATAACCAATCATACTACTTTTGTTGCTTGTGGGACATTTTGTATTTAGGTTGTGTTCAGTTTGCCCACTTATCTGAAGTACATTCAAAAGAAATTCATCATCTTTGAAACAATTGGTATGTTGTGAGTCGGCGTTGAGGTTCTATAAATGAAAATTTGTTCATTTCCTTGTGGGGGCAAAATGATTTAAAAGGGCAAGATTTCTAGCTGATATCCTGATTAGGGTAGACAAGGAGAATTGGTAATCTTAAAGTGCCTTTTTATTAGCTGACTTTACTTTTTATTGGACTGATGTCTGTTTTTCTTTTTGAAAATAATTATTGGCTCAGGACTTTGACTGTGAAGCCAGTGGCAGCGACTCAGCATATTCAATTACCCAAGGCATGTGACTTCAAATGTGCTAAGTTAACTGCTCCTTACTACTTTTTTCCACCTCTTGTATTTGAACTCTCTAATAGTGAGTGCTTGACGGAAGGGATCGGCTAGCTAACACACAGAAGGACTCAGTTGCTGAGTTAGGTGGCATAGCAATAAGGGTATGAGTTAATTGGGTGTATAATTAATAGGAAAAAATCTTTTGGGATTATATGTGTTTGCATTTTTTTGTGCAAAATTTTAATTTTGTTGCTCAGTTCTACTGAATTGCAGTCATAATGTTAAGCAAATTAAAATATATTTCAAATTAGTCAAACCTGACATGAATGTATTGCTAGTAGAAATGTAATTAACCAAGTTATTCAGAATATAATAACATGGCCTACTCCTGGACCTATTTCTTATAAGGTCCCCTGAGTGTGCCTCACCATTCTGTAAAATTGTGACTGACCTGTGACCAATTCCCCTATTCTGTAGGATTCCCCTTAATTCCCTTAGAGTCCAAAAATCAACTTATCTCAGCCTTGACTTTGCTGAACAAAACATCTGCAGCCCTCTAGCGTAGCGAGTTTCAAAAACTTATCCTGAGATTATGACCCTAGTTCTAAGCTCTCCAGCTGGGGGAGCAACCTGTCAGTGTCAAACCCTCTCAGAATGTTATGTTACAGGTTTCAATGAATAAGCACTTTCAGAAGAGGAAAAATCAAAAGCCAGCAAGTACAGTGAGTTAGAACACTACTGCCATAGAGGGCAGGGTACACCTTAAACCTCTGATCTTGTTGCTGATTTACCAGTTTCGGTTAGGTTGCTTTGAGAGGCGTGAGCAAACATTGGTACCTCCCTCCTTGGAGGCAGTTTTTAAAAAGCAATAAGAGCGGAAGAATGAGTCAGGCGCATCTATTAGCAACTGGTTTCGGAGCTACCCTGCCACTCATCAGTGAAAACGCAAATGGCAGGGTTGAGGGGTGATGAGTGCTGGGTGGCGAAGACTTTGTTCTTTTTAATTTGACTGTCTCCAATTATTTTCCCAATTTCCTTTCTTGCCAGCAACAGCACATGCATCCTGAAGCATGGAAGCTGGCAGTTCGCCAGTACTTAAACTGCTACGCACTTAGCTGGTAGCCCATTTTTCTTGAGAGTCAACAACTCTGAGTGGCCTCCCAAGCTGAAGTTTTGGTCCCATTAAAATTAAAGACTTCACAACACACTTGGAATTGCAGGTCTGTAATGGATTTGAGTGCAAAATAGACTGCCCGAGCTACCTTTCCCTTTTAATAATGTAATGGTTTTTAAAAATTGGCCAGGACTGTCACTTATTCAACCTATTCAGTTAACTTCATTAAAATAATCTTGGCAATTCTGATCTACTTTCTCAAAACTTACAATATTTATTAATATGAAAAATTGATAGAAAAGGAAACAGTAACTGCACAACGCAAATCTTCCTTTCACAAACTCATGTTTCTACTGATGCAAATGGGTTACCAAGGCAATGTACACAGGATTCAGTCTACCATTTGCTCTCCAAGGCAGTGTTGGCATCCCTGAAGCCTGCATTGCAATGGAGGAGGCTACTTATCTCCTAATGTTCACATAACCTGGTTCAAAGAAGCTTGTAGTAAAAATCCAATATTACATTGAGGTGGAATTGTTGTATTTGCTTTCTGCCACAAGGTGCTACTACTGTATTGGGTGATGGAGCAGATCAAGATAGTATTCAACCTGCTGTCTTTATACTCTGCAATAAGGTGAAAAATAAATGGTCAAAATGCAATTGTATTTAGTAAACTAACTGAAAGAGGACATTATAGAAATATCATCAGATTTTTTCTAAAAAAAATCCTGTATCTTTTGCTTATGTTGAAGTAAAATAGTGAATTTTGTTTATAGCCAAGCTGTGAAAATCAAAATTGCCAAGATAATTTTAATTAAGCTATTGGAATAGGTTGAATAAATGCCAGTTATGACAAGTGTTCAAATCCCATCATGACAATTGGTGAATTTAAATTCAACTAATTAAATAAATCCAGTGTCCCAGACAGAATTTGTTTCCTTTTACTGCCCATGATCAGTATGTTTGTATGTAAGAGGTGCCTGTTTTCTTACCCTCAGCGTGAGTGTCCCAGTTAAATAATTCCAGCAGCAAGCTTTTTGAATTTAAAAATAAAGTTATTATCACACACTTAACTCCAAATTTAATGCAGTATTTCACACCTTGTCTCTAACCCACACTCTCAGTTGCAAAGATTGGATACAGCTGAAACTAAAATACTGTTACAGCTTATAATTATCTCAGTCTCTTTGTGGTAGGTCTGTAGTTTCATAGATGAAGCTGATACTTTAGTTGAAGTGAAGGCCTTCTAAAGCGAAGGATTCTCAGCAGACTGTGAAGTTTCTTCTGGTCGAGTTTCTAAGAGGTTGGTTCTCAAGTGAACTTTAACTGGAATAATTTCCCCTTTTGTGAGGGAGACCAGGACTCGGGGGCACGGTTTAAGAGGTCCCCCTTTTAAGACTGAGATCTAAATTCTTTTCTCTGTGAATCACTGGTATGTGGAATTTTCTTCCCCAGAAAGCACTGGAGGCTGAGTCATTTAATATTTTCAAGGCACAGTTAGGTAGATTTTTGAAAGATAAGGGAGTCAAGGGCTAAGGGGTGCAGACAGGAAAGTGGAATTGAAACCACAACCAGTTCAACCATGATCTTATTGAATGGTGGAGCTGGCTTGAAGGGCTGAATGGCCTACTCCTCCAAAACCTCATGTTCCTATTTTCAGATTGGCAAATTGTAACAGCTTGGGGAATCCTTCTCTCTGTTAGGATCTGCCATTTTGAGGGTATTGCTGTTTATTATCTTGGCTGCTTGGATGACTTGCAGCTAGCTTGATGACTTTCAGTGGAACTGTCTGCAGAATAGCTTCTAGCTGATTTAAAAGCAGACAGAAAATATAACTGTGTCATCATGTGACCTTTTCCAAGTTCAAAGTGCTTTTACCAAACAAAAGGGTGGTGTGTGATTCCAATCATCCTCTGTTGTCGTTTGACACCTTGAGATTCACCCAGGTTAGTTTGAATGAGGGAAACTATCATGACACAATGGAAAGTTGGTAGTACCTATTCAGATCCATCTTGCATACATTGGGTTTTGATATTCCCCTTTTTCCAGGGTGAAACAGGGTCAGGTCGGTGGGAATTCTATAGTCCTTTTGTGTTGATCCATCCTTAAACAAAGGGATGTGTGAATTCCCTGGATGGCTATGAATGCCCATATTTAATTAAGTATTCGCTTGAGACTTAAAATTCCAACAGTCACATGACTTGCAGCAGCCAAATTTAATGGCCTGAGTGTCCAGCTTTTAAAAGTATTGACTGAAAGTTCACAATATACTGGGACATGACACTAGACTGAAAGGCAGGGTATCTGTAATGGAGACCATGAAATTACCAGTTTTTTTATATAACAATCTGGCTTACTGATGTTTAAGGAAGGAAATCTGTTCTTATTTGGTCTTGCCTGCATGTTGACTCCAGACCCACAGCAATGTGGTTGACTCTGAACTGACCTCTGAAAAGGCCTAGCCTGTATCAAACCTCATGAAAAAGTATAAAACCTGACTGACCACCTGCCATCGATCTTGGCACTGGATAGGACATACAGCCCAGCTGATACAAAAGTTTTCCCAGTAACATTGGGGGACTTGTGTCAAATTTGGGAGAACTGTCCCACAGACTTGGTATCCATGAGGCACTGTGGCCCCTCAACAGCAGCAGAATTGTATTCCACCACAATCTGTAACTTCATGGCCCAGTATATTCCTCAGTCTATTGTTACCATCAAATCAGGGAACCAACCCTGATTCAATAAGAAATGTTGGAGTGCATGCCAGGAGCAGCAGCAGGTGAACTAAAAACAAAGTCCTAACTTGGTGAAGCTAAAACACAGGACTGCTTGCATGCCAAACAGCAGAAGAAGCATGTGATAGATTGGCTGGCTAAGTAATATCAAAACCATTAATGCTGCAAAGTCCTGCCACATCCAGTCGTGAATGGTGGTGGACAATTAAACAACTAATTGGGGGCAGAGGTTCCACAAACATCTTATTCTCAGTGATGGCAGAGCTGAGCACCTCAGTGCTAAAGATGAAATATTTGTAACCATCTTCAGCCAGAACTGTCGAGTGATGATCCATCTTGATCTTCACTGAGGCCTCCACCGTTATATCTCTTCAGTCTTTAGCCAATTTGATTTGTAACATTAGGAATAGGAGTTGGAATAGGCCATTTGGCCCTTTGAGCCTGCTCCATTCTTCAATAAGATCATGGCTAATCTTCTACCTCGACTAACTTCCTTGCTATCCCCATATCCATTATTTCCCTAAAATCTATTAGTCTCTTCTGTTATATTTCCTCAACAATTCAGAATTCAGATTTTTTGGGATAATTCTGAAGGTTCACAACCCTTTGAAGAAATTTGTTCTCAACTCAAAGCTAAATTGATATCAGGGAACTGGCATGAGACATGATAACATCCTTACTGTAGTGCTGAATCTTGTCTTCCAGAAATAGCTGCTCACCTAGCTAAGCTGTTCCTGTACAGCTGACAGCATTGGCATCTACCCAATTAAGCGGAAAATTGCCCAGGTATATCCTGTCTACAAAAAGCAGAACAAATCCAATCCTGCCAACAATTGCCCCAGTGGTCAATGCTCAATCTTTGGCAAAGTGATGGAGTTGCTATCGACTGTGCTAACAAGGGATACTTAATCAGCAATAACCTGCTCCAGTCGCTTAGTTTGTGTTTTGCCAGGACCACTAAGCTACAGACCTCATTACAGTATTGGTCCAAACATGGACAAAAGAGCTGAATTAGGGAGGTAAGGTTGAGAGTGACTGCCCTTGACTTCAATGCAACATTTGATGGAGTGTAACATCAGAGCGCTCTAGTAAAATTGAAGTCACTGGGAATTGGGCAGGGAGAATCTCCATTGGCTGGATTCATACATAGCACAAAGGAAACTGGTTGTGGTTGTTACATGTCAATCTTCTCAGCCCCAGGACATCGCCGCAGGAGTTCCTCGGGGCACTGTCTGAGTTCCAGCCATCTTCAGCTATTTCATCAATGACCTTCTGTCTAACAAGAAGTAGAGCTTTGCTGCTTATTGTGCCGTGTTTAGTTCCTTTTGCAACTCCTCAGATACTGATGCAGTCTGTGTCTGCATGCAGCAAGACTTGAGCAACATTCAGGCTTGGGCAGATAAGTGACAAGTAACATTTGTGCCACACAAGCACCATCACCGAATCTCCAATCTAATTAATTATGCTGAGAGCTAATTGCAATTTTTTGAACTCTTTTTTAAAAAATCTGCCCACCAACCAACATAGTGAGTCCAACATTATCCTTACTACCCTGTCATATTATCTATGCCAACCACTGATAACTTTAGCAGCATTACATTTTGGTTATTTGTGTTGAATGTAACTGTAATAATGACTTGCACTAATCTCTCAACAACTTACTACCCTTCAAGAATCCTTTAAACAATATAGCATTTTAAGCGTGTTACTTTTTTCAGAAAAATTGCTATTATTTTCGAATTCCTGGAGTGTATATGGAGGCAAGGCGTTTTTGTTTTTGCAGAATGCTAATGCTATCTGGTTGTTTTGTCTGTTGACACGATGTGTTAATTTGCCATCTAAGCTATCGGTCATTCTTGGCAACTGCTTTCAGTAGTCCAGAAATATTAGCTGCACAACAATTTGATACAGTGAGAACTTCTAATGTTATACTTAGATAAAAATAAAACAAATGGAATTTAATAGATGTATTGTCAATTTGAAGGGCATAAGAGAATGATTAAATCTAGATTGTTCTTAAGGAGAAGGTAAACAAGCTTTTTACGTAATTCTAAGAGTTATGATATATTCAGGCTTGCCTGAAGCAAAGTTAGTGGAAAAATTTCCATGCTGAAGTACTGACCTTCATGATTCTACCTGCTTCCTGTTGTTCCCCTCCTAAGTTTTGAGTTCCATGCCCTGGCCAAAAATGTTTTGAGTAAATAATCTCTCACTTTCCTGTAAAGATTCTCCTTAAGCTACACAAGTGGCCTGAAATTGCATTACTTAAAAATGTCTGAGTATTGAGTACGATTTGGGTATTGAGTCCGGACAGTGTAATAACACTTAACACTGACCTTTGCAATTCAGCTTGTTTATCATGCAGGCTTTCTTTTTTGATCAGTGGAATTATTATTTTGATCACTAGTGATTCAGTTCCAAAAGATTTTTCAAGATTAAAGTCACCTTTGCAAACCTGAAAGCTTTGACTGATGGATTAGTACCTCTTTCACCTTGAATGCATTAGGATAAAGGATTACTTAAAAACTAGCTGCCGTGGCCTGTCTCAAAAATCTGTAGATTGTTACCTCTTTCACCTTATGAATGCATTCAGGTATTGTAGGGAATGACTTGTCATCAAGCTGCCTCTGCCTGTATCAAATGTAATTTTTTTAATTGAAAAGTTTCTAAATATATGTCATCAAAAATATAGTTTTGATAGTTAACTTTTTTTAACTTGGTTAAAAGTTCAAATCTTTTTACCACCATGGCAAAATGCTGCAGCTATTTTGAAAGCCCAGCTTTTTTGTGCTATGCTGGTGAGCTAGTTCAAGGGCATATACTAGAGGAGATTGAATAAGGCGAGAGCATCAAATAAAATGATTTGGGAAAAAAGAGCAGATTAATCTTGGAAATTGTTATTAAAGAAATAAATTAAAATGGTAAGAAATCTTGAAGGAAACAAATTTTACTGCAGCAAATAGGGCTTAAATAGATGTACTATGTAATCCAGCTAGTTAACCAGTAAGGTAAGCAGTCAGTACATTGTGACTCAATGTGATGTACCAGTATATTGCAACATAGAGTGTAAGATCTGAGCAAGCCTGTGCAGATTCTCATCTTATTGACATTTGATCTTGCAAGTCTGGGGATTGTACTCGGCAGTTTTGTAATGAATTGTGCACAATTTTTAGTAATGTAAATGTAAGGGTGGAAAGAGAAATCTGATAATGCTCAACACTATTGGAATTTCAATTACTGCTACCTAAAATATGCACCACTATGGCTACAGCATCTATAATAGCTTTTGACTCTACAGAATGATTCTTTAGTTCTGAACACTGTTCTCTTGCTGCAGCTGATTACCGTTCAAAAAACATGACATGCTCATATTTTCATAGTTCCATGAGTTAACATGTCCTTTGGGCATATATACTTCAGTAAATATTAAGTTTACGTGATTATGGACAAAGCCATAAGCAATAGGAGAATTTTGTTAAGTTGTTCTAGCAGCAAATAAAGTCACTAAGGGAGGTGGATTACATGGAACATTTTGTCTATCACCGGCAGGAACCAGCCTATGCTCTAATGGTTGATCTGTTAACGTGCAAGATCTATTCATCTTAAGTCTTGGTGTGCAGATCGGAAGCTGCTAGAATGCTTCGTAGTTTCTCTTCCACTATGGGTGTGCAGGTGATATTGGTGTTGAAAATAACATTACCATGCTGATGTTTAACCTAGACTTTAGTCATAAATTGCTATTGCTAGAAGTTCGTTGACAAAGCTATGATAGGATGGTGAAAAATGCTATATCGTCAGAACTGCAATTCTGTAGCCAACAGTTATGTTCATTTATCCTAGGGAACTTTGTGTATGCATAAAACAGCCTCCCGAGAGCATAGTGTTTGAGTTCAATTGGCTTTTTAGGATGAGAGGCTTTTGCCAATCATATCCAATTGATTATACTTGGGTTGTTTGTTTGGGAGTGAAGTATTTTGTCATTGTCCACTTATTGGTACTTTAGTCTCGGGATGTAAGTATTACTGGCAAGGATTGCATTTATTACCTATTCCCTATTTCAGATTTAATACAGCTGAATGGTTTGAGGTCAACCACATTGTGGGACTGCAGTCACATGTAGGCCAGCCATATAAGGACAGCAAGTTTTCCTTCCGGAAAGGGCAGAATGAACCAGTTTTATTAACGATCTTGATAGTTCATGGTCACAATATGGGCTTCTATGATCAATTGATGAACTTCAATGCGTGCATATGATTGCAGTACTTGATGTCTCATTCAGTCTACTTTTGGGTAGTGCCAAATAGTTTAAGCAAATATTAAGATTTTAAGTTAACCCACTTCTATCTAATAAGCATACCAATGTTTTTGAAACTGAAAAATTCCAGGGATTCATAATTTTAAATGTCTTGCTCTGCGTTTATAAGGAATAGTTACGATTAAACCTATACTGTATCTTTTGACCTACCTGAATGTTTGTTTTTCTTTTTATCCTTTCCCAAATATGGTAATGAACCATTTGTTACAACTTTGAACCCTTGTAATGGTTTAAATGTCCAAGTGTTGAAGCCCCAAAACATGTTTGGAGCATTTTCTTTTTAAGTCATTCTGATGTAAATGTGTTCTTTTAACTAAATTACCCTAACTCTTTAATCTGCAGGTGGTGGCAAATGCTGTGGCAGCTCTGTCAGAGATTGCGGAGTCCCATCCAAATAGCAACTTATTAGATCTCAACCCTCAGACTATCAACAAACTTTTAACAGCCTTAAATGAATGTACTGAATGGGGGCAGATATTTATCCTGGATTGTTTAGCTAATTATAGTCCAAAAGATGACAGAGAGGCTCAAAGGTAAAACTCAGAAGTGGCAGCTGAAATATTTTCTTACCTTACAATAAAATTACTGTTATACTTGAGTGTTCCGAATATTTATATATCTAATGCCAGATTTAACCACATAATTCTAGAAAATAAAATTACATCTAATAATGTTGCTGTTTTTATTCCTCCATTAATGTGTTATATCGTTTTAATTGCTGAAGAAAATGTGTCCAAGAACTTGCAACGATAATCTGATTTTTTTTTAGCTAGTATTTAGGGATCTTATAGAATCAAATTACAAATAACTTTCTATGTTAAGTTATTGCTAAAGTTAAAAATGTTAATCTTTTATTCCTGTATTTCAGAATAATGAATCATGTACAAAATGTGTTAAGATATTGTAGATATAACTTTAACCAGAATCTCTTGTCCAATAGCATTTGTGAACGTGTGACACCACGTTTATCTCACGCTAACTCAGCTGTTGTCCTGTCTGCTGTAAAAGTTCTGATGAAATTCATGGAAATGTTGTCAAAGGACTTGGATTACTATGGAACTTTGCTGAAGAAACTGGCACCCCCACTAGTAACACTGCTGTCTGCAGAACCAGAGCTTCAGTATGTGGCCCTCAGAAACATTAACCTCATTGTACAGAAAAGGTGCAGTATACTACGTGATTACAGTTTTTGTAGAAAAGGAGTGTCTCTGTAACAAGTCACAAGTTTCCAAGAATGCAGGTTTTGAATCATTATGACACCAACATTTAGGGAAAAAATCTTACCATCTTGGCAGTGGTAATTATCATTTTTTGGCTCAGTGTTAGCATTCTCACCTGAGTCAGAAGGCTGTGGGTTTTAAGTGCCACTCCAAAAGAATGAATGTATGACCTCTGCTACATTTCAATGCAAAAGTGAGGAAGCACTGCATTGTGTGAGATGTCACCTATCGGATGGGGCTTTGTCTGCTGTCTATGCAGGTGCAAAAGGTTGGATTGCACTTTTCTTTTGATGAGCAGGGAATTCTCTGATTTCCTGGCTGCTGTTCAATCCTCAACTATTGCCAGCAAACATATTCACTAGTCATTCATCTGATTGCTGAGTGTGGGATCTTGCTGAGTACAAATTTGCTGTTTTTCTTACAAAACAACAAAATAATAACTTTGCAATAATTCACTGGCTGTGAAGTGCCTTTGGATGTCCCGAACACAGGGAAGGTTCCTTATGAATGCAACTCTTTTGTTTTTCGTTGTGTAAAACTGGATAGATTTTGCATAATTTCATGCACGGTTGTTTGGCTTACGATAAATTAGTAAGTCTTCAAGCTATAAAACTAATTGACATGTAGTAATTCATTTCTGCTTGATTTTTGTCTGCTAATTTAAGTAAATTTGTTTGCTATCATCATGTGCCTGTCTGAATCAAATTTCTCACACAGGATAGTGAGGAAAATGGAAAATTTTAAACTGATGCAGTCGGAGGTGTTAGATTAGGATGCATCAGAGACACCCCATTTCATCTAAACATGCTATTTGTAACCAGAGGGTGCTAATTGCTGACATTACTGAAATAAGAAAGTGTCATTTCCTAATACTAACATCTCCTGCCTCAAAATTCTAGTTGGGTTCAAGATTTTTATGCTGTACAGTTCTACCTACTGATGTCCATGCCTCTAGCCAAACCTTTCTCGCTTAGACTAATAATTCCCCCTTGGTGTGGCCCCCATTTGAGCTTTCTAAGCTCAAAGGGTGCAGACTTAGGAACATCTGGTCTACGACTAATTTAATCAACTATCAACTTTTCTGGCTGGACCATGTGCTGCATTTTCCCCTGCCAGAATATTCCCCAGGATCACCTTGGAGAGCAGGCGTAACTCGCACTATGAGCTGTTTCCTTAAGGTCCTCTTGTCTGCCCTGTCCACCATCACCTCCAACGTTAAGTACAAGGAACTTATGAATTTCTTAATTACTATGGTTGAGCCTGTCCGTTTAGCGGCCTCTGCTGTTCCTTCATGTTCCCCTTACCACAAGCCAAACCTTCTGTATCCCCTTGCTTTTAGCCTTGAATCCACATCTCTCGCTCTCTCTTTCTATCTCCTCTCGTTCTCTGGGCTCATCTTTCCCATGTGAACCACTCCCTCTTACATGATTCTATTTCTACAAAATTGCATTCATTGCCACCATCTTAAAAAAATATTAACCTCGAACCTTCTCTTTGCAAACTACCACCTCCCTTCGGCCCTTGTTGCTCCCCATCTTTCCTCCAGCTCTATAGTTATATCTCTCCAATCCAGTTTTCATCCGACCACTGCACCAAAATGATTCTAACCAAAGTAATGGACATTCTGTGACCATGTTGCATTATCTCTCCTTGATCTCTGATTAAACCACCAATGATCTGTTGGAGGATTTTGTCCATGCTTCTCTCAGAGCATGCAGTAAGTTTTATATAAAAGAAACATGCATCTGTGTACTTATGACTTAAGTCATTTTGTGCTTTATCCCAACCAGATTGCAAGCACCTCTCAACCTCATATTCTGTGAACTGGATAAATATTAACAAAATGAGAGAAAACATTAAAATTCAGTTTTTCTTTGCTATTGAAAGCTTAAATCCTATATTCCATTTGAATGGTGACTGCTGATTCCTGACTGTTTCTTGGTCCACACAATGAAACGTGTACATAATGCACAAGTAACATTTTAATGAAGGCTGCATAGTGAGAATGCAGGGTTTTCCTTGCAAAATTGTAAATTCTGTATATCTGAAATAAATGCAGCAAAATCCTGAATTAAGAACGTAAGATATAGGAGCAGAAGTCGACCATTCAACCCCTCAAGCCTGCTCCAGCAGCTAGTATGATCATGAGCAGAATTTTCTGCCTGTTAGGTGGGGGGGGGAGGAGGAGGAGGAGGAGGAGGAGGACCAAACTCCGGTGGGTGGGGAGCCGATCCCTGCCGGAGAAGCAGGTCCCATCACCATTTTAAGTGGGCGGGCCAATTTAGGCCTGCCCAGCGTGACGTCCACCGGGAAGCGCTATGCGCTCCCTGTGTGGGGGTGGGGGGTTCGCCCAAATGCAAGAGTGCTTTCTTTCACACATGTGCACGAAAGAGATGGGACATATTAAAGTTTCAGTGAAATTTATTAACAAACTTTTTTGAACCCTACATGAAACCTCATCCTGCCGATGGATGAGGTTTCATGTTTTTTCAGAAGCCCGCCGGGGCTCCTGGCCTGCCCACTAACCTTAAGGTTGGACGGGCAGGGCCTTTAATTGTTTTAATTATCCTGTCAATGACCATTGACAGGTCGGCGGGTGGACAGCTGATCTCGCTGTGCCTCCACCTTCCTGAAAATTTAAATGGGGCGGGATGACATCAGGGGTTCCCCCCACAACATCGGTGAGCAGGCCCCGCCCCACCCCCTGCTCACTGACGGCAAAATCCAACCCCATGGCTGATCTGATGTGTTCTTAATTCCACTTTTCTGCCTGGCCCCATAATCCTTGACAATCAAAAATCTGTCCAACTCAGCCTTGAATATATTCAATGACCCAGCCTCCACTGCTAACTGGAGGAGAGAATTGCAAACACAAACGACCCTCAGAGAAGAAAATCTATGTCCTTTCAGCATCTGAACAAATAGAGGCTGATTCAAGGAGATACCTTGCGAACATCGAAATAGGCATATTGATTGGCTCTTATATTAATTGCGCAATCCCACGGAGTGGTATTCATCTGGAATACTAGCATATATAATTTCAGTTGCAGTGCAGTAGGTTGAATGGCTTCCTTCTGTGCTATAATTTCTCTGACAATTGCATTAGAGATGGGTGGAATGATATAGTGGTGTACAGATTAAGTAATGTACGTTCTGTACACATTAAGTAGTATTTTCAAGTTGGTACAGGAAATGATAGTACATTTAAACTTCTATAAAGTCTTATAGATACCTGGTAATACATCATTAAGAAAAATCCATGCTGTCCACTAGTTCTGTTGCAAAATGATTCACAGTTGTTGCTTGCTTAGATACACGTGCAAACTTAATTGTCTACATGATGTGGCATTTCTTTATGCCATCTACTCATAATATATAAAGTACGATGCATAATTGAACGCTGGGTGCTTCATTTATTAATTGAAGACAGGAATTGAAAAATGTTATTTCAGGATTTAGGAATATAATAGTGTTAATTCTGTACTCTTATTTCCTTTTATTTTTATATAGGCCTGAGATTCTTAAGCATGAAATGAAGGTTTTCTTTGTAAAATACAATGATCCAATTTATGTGAAACTGGAAAAACTGGACATTATGATTCGCTTGGCTTCTCAAGCCAACATTGCACAGGTTAGTAACTGAAATGCACTATCTGAATTGTGTTAATAGCAGAAAACGTTGGAAATACTCAGGTCTGGCAGCATCTGCGGTGAGAGAAACAGAGTTAACAATTCACCTCGATAGCCTCCAGTTCTGAAGAAAGGTCTTAGAGCTGAAAGGTTAACTCTATTTCTCTTGCCTCAGATGCTGCAAGACTTGCTGAGAATTTGCAATATTTTTGTTTATTTCAGATTTCAAACATCTGCAGAATTTTGGTTTTGAATTATGTTAGTATTCTTTTATGGAAAAATAACCTTCAATAACTGCTCCAGTTTTAATCCGTGACCATGCATTAACAACACTTTACAAATTGGATTCACTTTAATGAAGAAACTGTATCTACTTTTCGAAGCATTAAGTTGTATTTTACTTGCACTCTGGATAATTATTCAGACTTGGCATGTTTGTGTATGATTGTTGAAAACTTTGTGAATATACAGTAATTGTATTTTGATTAGAAAGTGATGTGTTTAGAATACTGAATTAATCTAATGCTTTTTAACCCAATAAATGTTTGAGCTGTTTTCTAACTTCACCCCCACACCCCCACCAGAAACATTTTTTACCCAAATATCTGATCTACATCAGCTACAGATTTGGTTTTTTTTTTTCATGTGCTCCTTAGGCATCTTGTTTTTAGTCATGAACGTTGAAATAAATTTCCCGGTAAAGTTGACTGGCAGCAAATGGTTTATTTTGAATGACCTTTAATCCATATAGACTTGGCTGGCCTT
This sequence comes from Carcharodon carcharias, assembly GCF_017639515.1. NCBI lineage: Eukaryota > Metazoa > Chordata > Chondrichthyes > Lamniformes > Lamnidae > Carcharodon > Carcharodon carcharias. The sequence continues at coordinate 28,329,129 of NC_054479.1, forward strand.
CATTTGAAAAGAGGCTGAGCCATCCTTATAGATGGGGGAAAAGTTTATTGCATTCAAATTGGTATTCATTTTTAGGTTGCTTTGATGCCATTTGGCCATATCCGATGGTGATTTAACAGTAAAATTAGATTAAGGATGTGAGATATGGGTTATCTGATTACTTATTTTACTAAGTTTATTTTATTGTAACTGGTTTATTCATGTTTTTGTATTTTATCGAAGGTATAAATATGCATGGTTTCACTGTTTGGTTTGTTTTTTTCAACCTGGTGATAAAATGTAGCTATTGAAATACTTTTCTGAATAGTTGTGTAATATTTAATTGAGTGGGGCTTTGCAATGACAGCCATTTTAAAATTATTGAACAGAAAGCTGACATTCTTCACTGGACACTGCAGTTGCCTTTTATGAATAGGTTCAGTCTACTAACAGCAATGGCAAGCTGACAGTTCCACTTGTCTCAAGCCATAATTTTCCAAAATCACTTCCAGTAGCAATTGGGTCTTAGTTATTATATGCATCCTTGTACTCTTAAGCTAGTTTGATTTATGCTATAATCTCTTTCTCATGGAAAAAAATCTTTGTTCAGCGAAAACACTAGAGTCTAAGTTAATGTGAATTTGACGGTTAAGAAAGAATTTTTAAACTACCAAAGAGCTTCAACAATCTGTTGTTTATCACTGAGTTTGACAAGCAAATGTTCCTTTTTAAGTTGGAGAAATCCATAGGTAGACAATAAAAGCAAGAATGACAGAACAGGTGTCAATGCTGACAAAGTATTTAACATTTTAAATGGTTGGGCTGGTTCTCATTTGCTTTTTAAACTGAAATTTAGCTCTAGTGGAGGCCAGGCTAGCATTGGTGTGTTAATCTCAGCGGCTATGGGCCATAACTTCTGAGCTCTGGGGCAATGTATCTGGGGCATATCCCAAAGATGTGCTGGGGAAACCCTCCCGGAAATTGCCAGGTAAAGATTGCATGGCAATTGCCCAAGAAGTTTCAACTTCCTTTGGGCAAATGCAATCCACCGCAAGAATCCACTGCACTACACAGATCTTGTTCGGCCCAAGACAGAAGGATGGGCAAGATAGGAGTGGTTGGATTTCAAGGTAACTAACTACAAGCAGAATGGCAATCCAACTCAGTTGCCATGCCACCAGAAGTTAAGCGCAGGCTATATTTTCAAAAATGTTGCCAGGTTACATTGAGACTATCATTATGTTGTCACTCACCTGATGCAAATTTGGAGATTATGCAATATCCCAATTTAATATGGACTTGGAATTTGCAAGTGGAGTGGGCCCATTTTTGACTTTTACCACAAAATGCCACAATTATCTTCTAGTATGTTGAACTATTGATGCAGTTGGTTAATTACATACAGTTTTTGATTAGCTTATATTGATTGTCTACTCCAACTTCAAGGTTTTGGCAGAATTGAAGGAATATGCAACAGAAGTGGATGTTGACTTTGTACGGAAGGCCGTGCGCGCAATTGGACGGTGTGCTATTAAAGTTGAGGTAAAGAATAAATGTTTAAGTATTAATGTTTATACGGTAGGAAATCTCAAATCCAACTTGTAACCCAATATTTTCTGAATCAAGAATTCACAAAATGTGAAATGATTACTGGCTTCCTATCCTATCACCAGCCAGGTTTCCTACCCTGTCACCAGTCAGGAATAATTTACTGAGACCGGCTCTAACCAGTTTCATGCCAAGAACAGAATTCAATTCAATAACTGATGCAATGCCAAGACCTCAATTTGATTGGAATGCTGAATAATACATTAACACAGTATGGGTTAACTATATTTTTTAAAGAAAGAAATATTGAATGATGTGGATTGGCACTGTCTACTTATAAATCAGCATTACTAATAATTCAACAAGAACTAGTCAGTACACAATTTCTGTGAACTTTTAATACAGTTTTAATCCTGATTGGGGAATTTTAGGAATCTTTTATAAGGGTTGGAAAGAGAAAATTAACATTCATCGTGGTGTAAAACAATGACAGTAAAATCTGGAAATGTTATTTTTCATTAAAACTGTCTGTAGTAAACACTAATTTAGTGAATGGTTTGTTGCAGCAATCAGCGGAGCGCTGTGTGAGCACACTACTTGACCTCATTCAAACAAAGGTAAATTACGTTGTGCAGGAAGCCATAGTAGTAATCAAGGACATCTTCCGCAAATACCCAAACAAGTAGGTTCCATTTGTTTCTTTCTATGGTAATATATCTGTTTTGTATCCTTGCATTTTTTCATTCCGCTACGCTTAGAAACAATTTGTGAGCATATATTAAGTGTGTATGCATTCCTTGCCGTTGCACATATGAACTTGAATAGATTGAAAGTAAACAAACAGGAAAGTACCCACACACAAAGCTGATTCATTCCATATTATAAACTTCTCGTGCAATTTGAAACTTATCAGCAAGTAATATCACTTCAGAAGACATTTTGTTTATAAAAAAAAACCTTTGTGTTTATATTGGTTTCTAAAGCTTGCTAGTAGTAATTGCTTGTTAAGCATTCATTTTAAGCCACTTCATAAACAAAATTACCTAATTTAAAACCATTGACTGGCTGCTTATATCAATTTCATTAGTGATTGCAGTTTAACTATGGTCATTTGTAGTCATGAATATTGAAAGATTATTTGCTGCTTAAGGATTAGGTAAAACTAGTCAATATTTATTCAACCTAAACTTCCCAAAAGAAGCAATGGTGACATTTTATGCTGTAATAATTCTATGATTCAGTGATTTACAGTCAAGGTTGGTCTTTATTAATACCTTAAGTTTGGCATGTTTATCGTACAAATGAGAATTGAGAGAGATCTCACTGTCATAATGTATGAAATAAATATAGCAGCAAGAAAAGGGCAGCTTTCATTGGAAGACTATAGAATGCTAAATTTGCAAGTATGCTTATATTTTAAGCTAAATAAATCTTATTTTGTTTCCCACCCCTTTTTTCCCTTTTTAAACCTTGGGACTCTGTCAGTACTTGTTTTACATCATTTGGCTTGAATCCATAGGAAGATGGCTTGGTGACATTATTTTCTCTTGTCTCTTCCTTTCTCTTCTCCCCATAAGCAGGACAGTTAGCTCACTTGAGCTTTTGATTGCCATCGATTGACTTTGTATTCTTTAGCTCTGTTTGAATAATAATAGAAGACCATAAGACATAGGAGCAGAAATTAGGCCATTCGGCCCATCGAGTCTGCTCCGCCATTCAATCATGGCTGATAAGTTTCTCAACCCCATTCTCCCACCTTCTCCCCCATAACCTTTGATCCCCTTACTAATCAAGAACCTATCTATCTCGGTCTTAAATACTTTTAAGTAGATTCTAATGCACAGAATTGTTTGACATAAATATGTGAACCTTAGGCTGCATAAGCATGACGCACGGCACCTGCATTGCCGTTGCAAAAATGCTAAGAAGTTGTAATGTTAATTCAGCGATGGCCCCTCTTAACTGAAAGAGCAGACCCTACATCTTCCTCGGGTGCTTTCATTCTAGAGTCAAGTTGGGCCCTGACTCTCTCTTCATGTTATAACTTATAAATCAATGTATGTGCGGAAATTGCCAAAGTGTTCTAAGGAAATGGGTTATTTTTTAAAAAACATACTTGTTGATGCCATTGCCAACTGCCTGATAAATCTTGCTTAACATCAAGGTATGAAAGTGTTATTGCTACACTTTGTGAAAACCTTGACTCGCTGGATGAACCAGAAGCACGAGCAGCCATGATCTGGATAGTAGGCGAATATGCAGAAAGAATTGACAATGCTGATGAGCTATTAGAGAGCTTCTTGGAAGGATTCCACGATGAAAGCACACAGGTAAGACATTGAACTTAGATTTTCCAATATTCCAAACATGTAGGTGCCAATTAGACCTAAATGGTTACTAGGCAGCTTCCTCTGATCCTCAGAATTATTTAACATGCCTTGTATTTTAGTATCACCTGCAAACTTGGACATTGCCTTAGCCCTGTACCCAATGAGCAGCATATTACTAAGGTTCCTAAAGTATTAATAATGTTTATTAATTACTAGTATATACGTATCCTGTGTTGGGGATGCTTTGCAATTTACACAAAAGGTTGTTTTGCTTTTGAATACAACATACTCATTTTCAATTTGTTTATAGAAATGAAGTCTTGACTGCTGCTTATCAGGTGAAAATAGTGTCACAAATCATGAATTGTTTTATCTTTTGTGACAGGTTCAACTTCAACTTTTGACAGCTATTGTAAAACTATTCTTAAAAAAACCGACTGAGACACAGGAACTGGTGCAGCAGGTTCTCAGCTTGGCAACTCAGGTTTGTTTATGTTTTTTTATCAGTTTAGTAAACCTGACTATAGATTGGAACACAGCTGTAGATTGTAACCCAATACTGCTGGTTTTCTTTGCTGGAACCCTTTGTATAGTACTGTCATAATCCCTGTAAAGGCCAATAACTTTAAAAAAAATGATGAATTTCCCAGTTACTGACTGAAATGACCAAAGGACAAGGTTTCACATTTTAAGACTTTACTGTAACAAACAAACTCAAATCAACATAGACCAAACAATACTTGACAGGCAAATGATACACCAAGCTAAAGAAAAGGTATTTCCCCTTTAATGAAGACAACTGAAATACTTTGGGCTGTAGCCTTCCAGCTCCAGGGCAGTGTAATTTGGAGGTACACCCCACCCCTGAAGTTCCCAGATAAGGTTTGCATGACAATTGCCCAGGAAGAGCAAACATCAGATGGGCAATTGCTCTGAACTAGGAACCATCTGAGAATGAGATTTGAATCGCAAATTTTGGTTACCCGGGAATAATTAGACGAATTAAAACCACTTTTAGCTTCTGGGTGACTATATTGTATATACCCCCCCCACCGTAGGACTATCCCCCAACCCCACAGGCCTGACCCAACCCGACCACCACCTTCCATGCCCAGCCCCTCCCTGTCTGCCCTGCCTCAGACCTTTAAACCTAGCTGATTTACAGCAGTCGGTGCCGTAAAAAAGGGGTTGTGTCCCCCTTGTCTTTGTTTCTGCAGCACCTGATTGAAGACCTCAGGCACACACTGCCCTGCAGAGTTCCCGCCCTGCCTGAGTCAGAAGGTCAGGCAAGACAGTATTGAAAAGATTACAACGTAAAAAAGTAGGAGGGGCGTGACTGTCCAACTGCCACTTCGCAGAAGAGCAGGCCCTTTATGACGTGTTTACACCATGCTCTCAGCAGATACATAGTCTTGAAGATCAAGCTCCAAACTCCTTCCAGCTTTTCAGCAAGTTCCCTTTTCCCTGCCACGCAGGGCAAGCCTTCCAATGTCCACAGTTTTCATTTTATAACAAGACTAGTCAGAATTCTTCACTTTCATGTTTTGCATTCTTAAACATTTCAGCTATAACTTCTGATAGAACTCTGTTACTTTGTTACTCTGTTTCTTAAAAAATAGTGATTTGAAAGTTTGATGTTGTAGTTCACTGATAATTATATTTAAATTGATCCAAAGCATCTTTTATTCAGATTCTGACCTTTTTAAACTTTTGCTGACTGTGGGAGAGAGATGACACCTAACATCAATTTGTTTATCATTAGAACGGAGCAAGATCTTTTGTGGTTTTGTGCAGATGTAATTTACATTGACCAATTTGTGTGTCAGTAGTTACTCCACATTATGAAAATGTTTACATTATGCAGATATGGTTAAGAAATTCAAAACAGGTGTTCAAGATTGAGGAATTTTGATAAAGTAGATGGGGAGAAATGATTTCCACTAGCAAGATAGTATGTAAGCAGACAGCAAGGATATAGGATAAGTGACAAGCATTATTTGCAGGGGGTTGGGGTTTGATGTTGCAGAGAGTAAGAAAATTGTTACGATCTTGAATGCATTGTTTGAAAGGGTGGTGGAAACTGATTCAGTAGTTCCTTTCAAAGGGAAATCGGATATGTACTAAAAAGGAAAAACTGTGAAGCTATCGAGTGAAACTAATTGGACACCTTTTCAAGAATCGGCATAGACACAGTGGACGAAATGGTGGCCTCCGGTCCTGTATGCTTCAGTACATTCAATGCTAAGAGCTGGATACAAGTTGCAGCTCTTAAAATTCATCCATGCTTTCCTTGAATGACTTGATCAATAATTTTGAATTTTTATAACATTTTATCAAGTTCTTCACAACCAATACCTTTTTGAAGTACAGCCTGTATTATGTTGGGATCAGAAAACAACAACAAATTGCAACTGAACATAAATCGAATGCATTGAGGAATGTGTAGTCAAGTGGAGTAAAAATACTATTTAGCAATTTCCAAAGAGAGTCTTGCAACCAAAAGGCAGCAGTAAACAAAATAACTACCAATTGGAAAAGGCTGAAAGGAACCAATGAGATTGTATCAAAAATGTTTTTTCAAAACTCCTTTTGGTCCACAACTTGGGTTCTTTATTCAACTGAGCATCTACTATTGTCTGTAATATGATAGATATAAATTACAAAATGCACAGGAAAATTATTAAACTTAACTGTACTATTCCTCTGACATACTTTTCAGGCTTGCCTGAAGTGTGAGCCTTGTGTTCGTGGATGCTCCTAAGGACATACAGCTGAAGCTTCAACGACATAGCACAGTATAGTTCACATGTATTTGTGACTCCAACTCTCAGGATCTTGGTTAATCTTTGATGGCGATATTGGCCACTCATAGTGCTAGAATTTGCTGTTTATTAAGCCCTGCCCCTGTGCGCACTCCTGGGATCAGTGAAAGGTTATTACGGATTGATCCATCGACTCTTCCCACTGGAAACTATTGTTAAGAGTAGTGAAAAATATATTAAAGCTTGCTTGCTTCTTTTAAAAGAGCACGTACCTCAAAAATGCTGTGAAGTTTTAGTACAAGTTGTCCTGAGGTAACTTTGAGGAAAGTTGATGTATACTGTCATAGCTGATTTGTTGTAAGATAGGCAAACTGGTTATTGTTCAGGAAAAAACTAGCACACAGGAAGGACCCAGTTGGAAACGACTCAAGCAGATGTTCATTTTTTTTGTATTCTAAATAGTTGCACCAGCTGCATTTCTTTCATTTCAGCTCATACCTGAACTTAATACATATTTATGTTCAAAAATTGTTTCTAAGTAGAACCTTTTGTTAACAGTGAAGACTGTTGCAGTAATATTTGTTAAAGGAAGAAAATGCTTTAACTTCTCATGGTTTTATATATTTTTTGGCCTTTGCTATAAAATTCCAAACTCATATAGGTTAAAAAAAAACTACTTCCACATGCTATGCACCGTGATATATTTAGATAACTTTTGGTATTTATTAACTTCAGCAAAAGCTATAGGCCCTGACAACACCCTACTGTAATGCTGAAAACATATTCTCCAGAACTAGCCCAGCTGTTCCAGTACACCTGCAACACAGCCATTTACCCGAGAATGTGAAAATTTGCCCAGGTATGTCTTGTCCACGACAAACAGGACATACTCAATTCACCCCATCAATCTTCAGCAAAATGACAGAAGGTTTCATCAACAGTACTGTCATGTGATGCTTATTCAGCAGCAACTTGCTCACTGATGCTCAATTTGGATTCCACTGGGACCGCTCTACTCCAGACTTCATTACAGCCTTGGTCCAAACATGGACAAAAGAGCTGAATTCTGGAGATGAGTTGAGAGTGAGTGTCCTTTGTCATTAAGGTATCAAGGAGCCCTAACAAAATTGAAGGCATTAAGAATCAGGGGGTAAACGCTCTACTGGTTGGAGTCATACTGAGCACAAAGGAAGATGGTTGTGGCTTTAGAGACCAATGATATCAGCCCCAACAGATCACTTCAGGAGATTCTCAGTATAGTGTCCTAGCCCTAACCATCTTTAGCTGCTTCATCAGTAGCCTTCCTTCCATCAAGATCAGAATTGGGGATGTTTGTTGATATTTGTGCAGTTTTGAATATCATTCACTACTCCTCAGATAATGAAGAATTTCTTATCTGCATGCAGCAAGCCCTAGACAAAAGTCAGGCTTGGGCTGTTAAGTGGCAAGTAACATTTGTGCCACACAGGCCATGGCCATCTCCAACAAGAGAAAATCTAACTATCTCCCCTTGATAATCAATGGCATTACCATTGCTGAATTCCCCACCATCAACAGCCTGAAGATTACCATTGACCTGACAAGCCAGGTAAATAGTGTGGCTACAAGAGCAGGTCAAAGACTGCCAATTGTGCAGGGAGTAACTCATTTCCTGACACCCTCCTCACCTCCCAAGCCTGTCCACTATCCACAAGGCACAAATCAGTATGATGAAATACTCCTGGATTAATGCAGCTCCAATAGCAGTGAAGAAGCTCGACACCATCCAGGACAAAGCCACCACTGATGCGCTATGGCAGCCCAGGCTCCTTCAACAGCACCTTCCAAACCAGTGAGTTCCACCACCTGCAAGTACCCCTCCAAGTCGCGCAGCAACTTGAAACAATGTCGCCATTTCTTCCCTGTCACAGGATTAAAATCCTGGAACTCCTTCCTTAACAGCACTTGTTAGTATAGCAACACCAAATGGGCTACAACAGTTTAAGAAGTTGGCTCATCACTACCACCTTTAGGGCAATTAGGAATTGGCAACAAATTCTGGCTTCCTCAGAAACACGCACATACCATGAATAAATGAAAAAAATAACTTGGAGTGCGTAAGTAAAATAGTGATTCCTAAAAATCATTTAGAAATATTATGCCATCTTCAAGAAGATCTCTTATTTCTGTAATCTTTGTGAAGCTGCAAACTGCTTCTGCACTACAACAACCTCCCCCATCTTGAATCAAAATGACTGCTGTCCTATTGTGAGCAATGCCATTAAAAAAATCTGCCAGTACGTCTATGAACTTATGCTGCTCAACATTGTCAGCTGTACACAATGGTCTTGTGATGCAGTGTATTGCTATGATACAGTACGGTAGAAATGGATTTGCACTAGTGATACTTCCCAACTTCAATTTAGAGGGAGACCAGATATTTTGTCCACTCCAGTCAAAGTAGATGAGTATAAAAGTCAGTAGAGGTCATTTAATAAGTCAACTGAATAACTCCCCCTCACAGGTTGAATGGTGTATTGAACAGTTAAAGCTGAAGGTGCAATAATGTACTTCATCAATGTTTACTAATTTTTTTGTAGATCATGCTGTCTTGCAGAGTTATGTTTCTATTAATGAACATTTGCTGCCAGAATGATAGTTTATTTTTTGATAAAACAATAACAGTGGGCATTTTCTAGATTGCCTCCTTTATTCAATATTTTAATGGTGGATAAAGCAATCAAAAACCAAATATTGTGTACCACAATTATTGACCTGTACCTTCGGCATATTTACCGTTTTAGTGATATCTTTTTAATGTTGCAGGATTCCGACAACCCTGATCTGAGAGACCGTGGTTACATATACTGGCGTCTACTTTCTACAGATCCAGTAGCAGCAAAGGAAGTTGTATTGGCAGAGAAACCCTTGATTTCAGAAGAAACTGACCTAATTGAACCAACTCTCCTTGATGAATTAATTTGCCATATAGGAACATTGGCCTCTGTGTATCATAAGCCACCCAGTGCATTTGTGGAAGGCAGCAGAGGTGTTCAGCACAAGAGGCTACCCCCACGATCTGGGTCGTAAGTGAAAGTTCCAAAGGCACTACCTAACTTTCATTCCCCCCACAATTTCCAACTTTTGCTGAGGACAAAGTAACAGCAACTCTTGAGTATTTGTTGCTGCATTCTTGAACCAGACAGATCTTTAAAGTTTGAAGTCATCTGGGTCGCCACTTACTGCGGCTCTTTAATGTGAAAGACCTACTCAATGAAAAGAACAACTGTCATATGCCCGTTATCTTGTGAAATAAACCCATTTGACACGTAAAATTTGCCTGACTTATCACTTATTTTACAAGTGATTATGAAGGACCTTTAACTGAAAAATTGCAGAGTAATTGTGCATAAACTAACTTATTTGTTCATCAGCAATTTGTTTTCCACTCCAATTTGTGCATTTCCCTTTGCGTTTGCCTAATACAAGAGAGATAAGCTTTTCCCAAATCTCTTACTTATTTGAACACGGTCCTAAAAAATGCTATAGGTTGGCTTAACTAATGTTTAATGTTTCTTTTGCCACTCTACTGCTTCACAGCTTTCTCAAACAAAAGATTGAGATCAAGAAATTGTGAAGTAGAGAAAGACGAAGCATTGAGACGACTGTTGGTCACAGATTCAGACTACTTATCTTGCTTCCTTCAAGCACTGCATTCATCATCTAAAACTACCTCACTGTCTATATCTGCTTTGTCATCTTCCTCGTTGCTTTAGAATCATTAGTGCTTTTTGCTCCCCTCTCCTGCTTGTGAGGAGTGAAGTATAAATATAAGTTACTAGTTGTCCAGTGATGCCAAAAGCGTGGAAGTACTCCTTATGTCTAATTTTCTGTCATTTCTTAGAAATGAAAGTACCGAGAGTCCAGATGTTGCCCCATCAGCTGCAGCACAGCCTACTGAGCAGCAACCAGCCGTCATTCCGTCCCAGGGGGATCTGTTGGGTGATCTGCTGAATCTGGACCTTGGTCCTCCAGTCAATGTTCCCCCAATCCCCTCATCAACTGTTCAGATGGGAGCCATGGACCTTCTTGGTGGTGGATTGGACAGTTTGGTAGGCAAATAATCATAGGGCTTTAACAACTTTTTAATTTTCAAGCTTTTTCAGAAATTGTCAGTGCACCTGTCAGAGTTAGTTAAAATGTTATGAATTTTTATTTGATTGTAGAGCTCAATCAGGATTTTAGTCCCTCTTCGAATTTATGGAGTATAACAATTGTATCGAGCTTAAAAACAGAATGACTTTCTTTTAAAATTTCACCTGTCAAGCTATATTCTCTTCGTCTTCAGTATAAAAATGAGAACACTTACTATTAATCAACTTTCATTCATTGTTTTGGTGTAACATTTTACCTCCTATTTTCCAATGTTGCCTTAACTAATAGTTACCTTTTGCTTGTAGTATGTTGACATTTGGATTTTAACAATTCCAAAATGTCAAGCTGCTTTAACAAGTTACTTTAGAAATTCAACAGATGCACTGAAATATTGTACATTTGACATTGTAGAGTCAACATTGAATTAATGTTTTATTTTTGGAATGATATACTTTTAGTAGCTGTAGCTGATATACGTATACTAATAATGCTGTGTTTTCTTCTTTGAATTTATGCTGTTCCTTTTTTTCACTCTACTTCTGCTTGCATGTGAATGTCCTTGCGTTGCCTCTGTCTTTGCGTATTCGTGTCTGGAGATGGGCGATGAGACCGAAGGGGTATGATCCTCTGTCCTTTTGGCTGGTGATTTTTGTTTCCAAGTTAAAGTTGCAGGCTAATAAGTTTTATTAGGATTGTGTAATACCTGATCTCACTAGTTCCAATAATTTGGGCTTATTAGTGGAGAAAATCAATATTTTAGATGTTGTAGAATAAAATTTACATTTTATCAGTTTTATTCAGAATTTACTGCAATGTGTAACCAAATTATTCTGTTTTTATTTTAGCTTGGTGGCGATCTAAGTGGAAGCCCTGCAGTAAGTTGTATATCTACTTCATAAAGTATGAAAAATAGTATGTCACATGCCTGCTTTTTTTTTAAAGTGAGAAAAGATCCAGTGATTTAATGCTGTTTGCTTCTAACCTAGAGCTGAAACTGACACTTTCCACCTGTACATTCCCTGACCACAAATCAAACCTGCTGAACTCTTGTTCAAATCAACTCTTGATTCTTAACAATTCGACTTGGTGGCCTTAAATGTTTTTTTTGAAAACCAAGTTGAACGATAACTAATATAACTATTGATTCAAGAATGCAGAGTAATTACTTCTTATACTCTTAAAGAAACACACACCTGCATTTTAGCAGCAAGAACACACTATGCAGTGTGCATTGTATTACTCTTTGTTTCTTATGAAACAGATAATCTAATTCTTACTGTGAGACTGTGCCCTGATGAGATCGACCAGTAATACCTATAATTTGTTTATTGCTATTTTAAAGTAGTACCTGGTAAAATTAAGTTGGGCCAATTCATCAGGTCATCAGTTTGAGTGCATTAGAAAAGCCTACAATCCAGTCTGACCATTGCAACAAGTTTGGTTTTAATTTTAAATGAAAGAAATTTTATATACCGGTATGGGTGCATGTGTTTCAAAAAATGTTGTTAACTCACTACATTCAAACATTTTTTTTTCAGTTTATCCTTTTAGTAACTTGTTTTCATTTTCCTCTTTAATATATATCACAAAATATAGCAAATCAAGATTATTTGTATACACAGACATCTATGAACTAATCATCAGCACAGTAACACCTTATTTGTTTTTTAAAAATGCACACACATAAAGCTGGTAAGCAACTAGTTTTATAACGTGAAGTACAAGATGTAACAATTGTATCTTTTACTTTCCATACAGATTGGTGCTGGCTATGGAACTCCAGCAGTCATGCCAACATCTTTGAATGCACCACTTGGAGGTGGCTTAAATGACCTGTTTGATCTTGCTGGTGGAATGGGCATGCCATCTGGTTCTTATGTGGCACCCAAAACTGTAAGAATCATTTATTTCCTTTTGATTTTTTTTCCCAAGAAGAACAGGTTATCCCACCTCCTGACTGCCTGACCTAACTGTCTTGATGATTAGAGTAGCTGATGCCCTGCTCCCATATCCATACCAATGTTCCCTTTAGCTGATTACAAGGAGAAGGTCTGCCCAGGGGTAGCTCACTGATTTTTGTTTTCTTCCACCTGCAAGAAGATGACAGCCTTCACTGGTTACCACCTCACTCTATATGGCTCATATCAAGAACTGAGTGGAGCAGGAATCAAACCTGTATTCATCCTTAATCTGTGGCTCTGAGTGTTAGTACTATAACACTCAGCACTACTACATTGCTTTTAAGTGCCAGGTTCTACAGTTAACACTAACCAAATTAATCTGGTTTGAACTACAAGCAGTTAATTAACACTCTGTTTGCCACTTTATATATGCCCAGGGATACTTGACTACCATTTTACTCTGTTTTATCAATTTGATTCTGTAAAACTTTCTAAATACAAAATAATGGAGATTTAATAATATAAAAGCAAAATACTGTGTTTGCTAGAAATCTGAAATAAAAACAGAAAATGCTGGAAAAGTTTGGCAGGATCTATGGGAAGAGAAACAGAGTTAAAGTTGAGTCTGTATGACTCTTCAGAGCTCTGAAGAAGAGTCACACGGACCCGAAATGTTAACTCTGTTTCTCTTTCCACAGATGCTGCCAGACCTGCTGAGCTTTTCCAGCATTTCATGTTTTTATAATGGACTTTTAATGGTGTTTAAAGTACACCAAAATGCTCCATAATGCTAATTGAGAATTTAAAATCTGATGAAGCCATTTAGATGAAGATGTAGCAGTTATAATGTAATTGCAAAAACATTTTTCTTGCAGTTTGCTAATCTTGTCTTAACATTGCACAATAGTAAGACGTGAACTGACAAAAATTGGCAATTTGACAGATGCATCCTTACATTCAGGACAAGTGAATGCAAAATGAATGACTGCTTTGCATAGGTTTTAGTATCAATATGCTTTGTAACAGATGCCATTGCAGCTCATTAGTGCATTAACATTTCTATGTAATGTGGTAACAAGAGTCGTTTTGTACAGTTGTGCCCCAACCCTCCTTAAATGACTTTCCTTAGACAGTGGCTTAATATCATAGGTGAAATGACTTGTGGGGTACCACAACAGATCCTGTTTTGTTCTTCCCCAGACATTCACAACTGCTCCTTTTCAGCAGGGAGCACATCACTAACAATTGGCTCTATTTGTTGTAATTGACTGTATGTGGGGTTTTTTTAACTGCTATCTAAGAATATGACTTATGAACACTGCATTTATACGAGATAAACTTCCTTTACAATATGCATACTGGAATCTTCCAGGATGAATTATTATGAGCTATATGATTAGGAGTGTTATATTAATCATTCCATACACCTTGATCAACATGAGTAACAATGAGATTACAAGTGCACCATCAGAAGATACTCTACTGTGCTGTAATACCTCTCCCCCACTGAAAGTTTATCATTTCCAATTTGATTTCTTTGCTATAAGATTGTGACCTAATAATCACAAAATCTTCAACTATATGCCTCCCATTCCAACTGATTTTCTGTAGCAAACAATTTGTACATGTATGCCAATTTCCATTACCATTTGATATTTTGTATACTTACTATTGAAACATTGAGATGCAATATATTTTACAGTAATCATTTTTAACATATATCAATCAAATCATTATGCCACTGACAGTCTTACTAATTAAGGATTATTAAGTATAAACTAATATAAATGGAGTAGATGAAGTTAACCATATCTTAATTTTAAGAAATTTTACTAATTTTTCCAAAATCCCAAATACATTTGGTGTTGCTTGGCTTGTGTCTATGAAAAACTAATTTCAGCCTTTAGCAGACCAGAATGCACAACTTATAATTTTGCACTCTGACAGGATAACTTGAAGTTTTCTGGAAAACTGACATACAACGCAATTTAATATTCTTTGAAATTGCAACCTGTTTTTCTTGTTGATGCACAAATATTCCGTTATGAAACTACTTTAATTCATTACATTTTTGTTGCACCAGGTTTGGTTGCCTGCTGCAAAAGCCAAAGGTCTTGAGATTTCTGGCACATTTTCACGCCGCATGGGTCATATCTATATGGATCTCTGTTTGATGAACAAAGCCATGCAAGTAATGACTGACTTTGCAATACAATTTAACAGAAATAGGTAAGAATTGAATTCAACTGGTGTTTATACAGCATTTTTTAATGCAGCAATTCCTTCTGTAATATTGACCCGTAACTTCCGCACTCCCCAGCGTCGGATTTGGAGTGGGGCGGGGGCGGTGGGGGATCCCAAAGATGCACTGCGGAATCTCCCTGGCAAGTTCCTAGGTAAGGGTTTGAATGGCAATTGCCCAGAAGCGCTAACTCTCTCTGAAAATTGCGCTGTGCTGAGAACCATCTGAAAATGCAATTTAAATCGCAAACTTCGGATGGTTCTACCAGGTTATACCTATAGTTACCCAGAAAAAGTTAGAATTAAAATCTCTTCTAACTTCTGGGTAACTATAGTAAAGACCCAGACTGACCCCACCCCCCCCGAACTCTGAGATGGATAGAGTGCCATAAGCAAATTATTGCATTTGTGTCATCAGATATTGTCTCTTTGAGAGTAGGCCTGAAGGGCCCAAGTGCACAAATGTATCAATGCAGTGTATGCTTCTGACTATGCACTGTTATTTGTGAATAAATCTGGATGATTTGGGCTGTACAAAGTATCTCAGCTAAATAGATGACCATCCAACATCCTTTCCTGACCCCCTTCAAACTGATATTAATGGTCCCCCTCCACGGATACTGTGCTTTGCCCTTTCCTACCCTCAATCCATATATTCTTGCAAACTACTGCCCCATTTAAAATCACCCTTTCCTTTCACGTCCTATACATGTTGGTGCCCCAGACTCCATTCCTTTCTTTCCTTCAATTCCCTGTTTGAATCTTTGCAATTAGGTTTCCACCCCTGCCTCAGTGCTGAAATGACCCTAATCAGTCACGAATTATGTCTTCTGTGACTACACAGTACATTATCCTTTTTCATTCTGCTTGCCCTCTCTGCAAACCTTTTTCATGCAATAGGCAGAACTAAGTAATCCCACAATCAACAGATCAGATCTAAGCTCTGCAGTCCTGACACAGTCAGTCGTGAATGCTGCTGGACAATTAAACAATTAACAGGAGGAGGAATCTCTGCAAATATCCCTATCTTCAATGATGGGGGAGTCCAGCACATCAGTACAAAAGACAAGGCTGAAGCATTTGCAACCACCTTCACCCAGAAGTGCTGGGTGGATGATCCGCCTCGGCCTCCTTTTGAGGTTCCCAGAAACTCAACTGCCAGCCTTCAGCCAACTCTGTTCACTCCACGTGATATCAAGAAACAGCTGAAGGCACTAGAGACTGCAAAGGCTATAAGCCATGACAACATTCCATCAATAGTACTAAAGACATGTGGTCCAGAAGTAGCTGCATCCCTAGCTAAGCTGTTTAGTACAGCTGCAACACTGGCATCTACTTGGTAATCTGGAAAGTTGCCCAGGTATATCTTGTCCACAAAAAGCAGGACAATTACCACCCCATCATTAGCAAAATGATGAAAAGTGTTGTTGACAGTGCTATCAGTTGGCATTTACTCAGCAATAACCTGCTGACTGACACTCAGTTTGGGTTCTGCCATGGCCACTCAATTCCAGACCTAATTACAGCCTTGGGCCAAACATGGACAAAAGAGCTGGACTCAAGGTAAAGTGGTAGTGACTGCTCTTGACATCAAGGCAGCATTTGACCGATTGCGGCATCAAGGCACCCTAGCAAAACTGGAGTCAATGGGAATTGGCAGAGGGAAACTCTCCACTTGTTGGAGTCATACTTAGCACAAAGGAATATAGTTGTGATTGTTGGAGGTCAGTCGTTTCAGTCCCAGGACTTCGCTGCAGGCGTTCCTCAGGGTAGTGTCCTAGGCCCAAACATCTTCAGTTGCTTCATCAATGATCTCCCTTCTATCATAAGGTCAGAAGTAGCACTGTTCGCCGCTGTTCACTGATAATTGCACAATGTTCAGCACCATTCACAGCTGCTTAGATACTGAAACAGTTTATCTCCTGCAGCAAGACCTAGACAGCGTTCAGGCTTGGGCTGATGTGTGGCGCCAATGTTACTTGCCACTTCAGTGTCAGGCAACGACCATCTCCAGCAAGCAAGGATCTAAGTATCACCCCTTGACATTCAATGGCATTACTATCGCTCAATCCCCCACAATCAACATCCTGGGGGTTAACATTGACCGGAAACTGAACAGCACCAGCTTTACAAATTCTGTGGCTACAAGAGTAGGTCCGAGCTGGGAATTCTGCAGCGAGTAACTCACCACCTGGTTCCCCAAAGCCTATTTACAAGGCACAAGTCAGGAGTGTGATGTGATACTCTACTCTCCAATTGCCTGGAATGGGTGCAGCTCCAGCAACACTCAAGAAGCTCGACACCATGCAGGACAAAGCAAGCCCCTTGACTGGCACTCCCTCCACCACCGACACACAGTCGCAGCAGTGTGTACCACCTACAAGATGCACTGCAACAACTCACCATGGTTCCTTCAACAGCACTTTCCAAACCCCTGACCTCTACAACCTTGAAGGACAAGGACAGGAGATGCATAGGAACACCACCACATGCAAGTCCTCCTCCCAAGTTGCACACCTTCCTGACTTAGAACTATAATGTCGTTGTGTCAGAATTCTGAAACTCCCAACAGCATTGTGAGTATTCCTAAAACACATGGACTGCAGTGGTTCAAGATGGCATCTCACCACCACCATCCCAAGGGCAATTAGGGATGGGGATTAAATGATGGCCTTGCCAGCAATGTCCAAATCCCATGAAAGAATATATATTTTTAAAAACTAATATTTTTAGCGAATGATGACCCTTAATCAGTACTGTTTGATTTTTTAAATCCAGTAGCACCCCAACTCCTGCAGCAGCCAAGGCTGCAGACTGGAAATTGAACCTTTCTTCTTGGGTTTGTGATGCAGTAATTAACAGAACAGTATCCACTAGGACAAATGGTGGGTTTCTTGCTCTCTGAATAGTTGAGCATTTTCTGGTCTCGGCAAATACAAGTAATCCTGGTCACAATCCTTGTTCAATTGCTTTCTAAAGGCCAATCTGTCAACTTCTGATTTTCCCCAATTGCTAATGGGGTTATCCCTTGTAGACAAATTTCAAATTAGAGAACCACACATCAGATGATAATATAATAGTTGAGTTCAGTAATATCATAGCCCAATCAGGAAGGAAATCTTTATCCTTGCTAATGAATCAATCAGCCTGATTCAGTCATCCTGAAGTATATAGTTACAATCTAATGATAAATTAAATAACTTTTACTACCATTGTTGTTCATCACTTCCAAGTGGATAATGGAACGGTTAGTTTTAATTCATAAGTGTTTACAGGTTTCAGCATTTTCAGTCTCTGATGATGATTCCTTTCATACTTGACAAATGTATGATATTCCAAATCTCTGAGAAGTTGACTGAAGAGACTGTGTAATGAGTTAGTCATTTGGACGATGTCTGATTTTCTGCAGTTGGGGAAAGCTCAATGTAAACTAATCTTGTTTCTGGAGTGTTTGTTTGTGGAAGCAGGTGTCTTCGCTGCTTTTATGTCCGATTTACTTCATTGATGTCTCCGGCTTGCCTCTTTCCTTGACTAATTATTTTCTAACTTTTGTCCATTTTCCTTTAACATCATTCACCTTCTCCCATAGAATATGTATTTTCCAGCTGTTAGTATAGAACTAGAGGTGACACAAAGATTTTTTTTGCATAACAAATAATTTTGATCTGGAATTCACTATCTGAAAGGGTGGTGGAAGTCGATTCAAAAGGGAATTGGATAAATACTTGGAGAAAATAATTACAAGGGTATGAGGAAAGAGCAGTGAAGTGGGAATGGTTGGATAGCTCTAGAAAGTAGCTGGCACAGGCATAATCGGCTAAATTACCTCCTTCTCTACTGTTGTCATGCTATAAGTGTGTAAAAGCCCTGTACTTGCAAGCTGTGTTATAAGCTGCCACTATTTCTAAGTCTACATCGGATCAATGATAAACATTTAAAAATAGCATACTTCTTGCTTTAGTAATTATTTATTTTCTTTGTTTCATAGCTTTGGCATGGCACCAGCTGCTCCTCTGCAGGTCAATGCCCCGCTTGCTCCTAACCAGACAATTGAAGCTTCCCTCCCTCTGAACACAGTTGGTCCAGTTATGAAGATGGATCCTCTCACCAATCTACAGGTCTGAGTTAAACTACAGCTAAATCTTGGCTTGGCCTAAATAGCCAAGTGGTTATGGTACTGGGCTTGTAACCCCAAGATCAAGAGTTCAAATCTCACCATGGCAAATTATGAAACAATGTAATTTCATCTGAATAGGAACAGATGGAAACGTGTTTGTACTCGAAAGAGTTACAGCTATATCTTGGCTTGGCCTAAATAGCCAAGTGGTTATGGTACTGGGCTTGTAACCGCAAGATCAAGAGTTCAAATCTCACCATGGCAAATTATGAAACAATGTAATTTCATCTGAATAGGAACACATGGAAACGTGTTTGTACTCGAGTTACAGCTAAATCTTTGGAATTTTTGGTAACTGCAGATTATTACCACTCCTATTCCCTTTCTTCCTCTTGTTTACACACAACCTGCATTATTTCAGGAAGAATGGAAGGGGATAGCTTTGGTGTGTAATGAGTTCAAATTAATTGTGTAAACATTGGGACATTGAACTAATGCAAGCAAAACAGTAATTTTATTGAGGTCATTATGCCAGCAAAAGTTAAGGTTTCAGACTAGAGACCTATTTGTGGAGTTTGTCTTCAATTACTTCCATATATAGTTAAATAGCTACGTAATCCCGTTAATTTTTGTGCACTTCTTACTCCATAAAATATTAAATAACTTAATTTGGAGGAAAAGGGTGAAGAGACTTTACAAACATAAATTCTAGCTTTGAAATAACAAATGTTATTTAGGTTTTGAGGACTACCCTTAAGGGTTGAATGCTTGATGAAAAGGTACTTTTACTGAAAGACAGTATTTGGTTGTTCAAAGTGTTTTGAAAGCAGCACTTAAGTTGATTGCTAAACAGATTGAATTGACTCTTGATGCTACCAGCCGTAATTTATGCTTAGAGCCGTATCTCCTAGTATTTAACACTTTTGTATCTGTGTTATAATAAGTCAGTACATATCTATCTTCAACTTAGTGC